>NW_027529794.1:632729-637422 GCF_008692635.1 Crocuta crocuta
AGTGAGATATATATAAATATATAAAAAATAAATAAATAAATAAAGAGACTGCTATTCCTTTCCTAAAAACCAAGGTCTCCAATGGAAGGCAGGCATGCATGGGCCTTATTCACCTTGTTTATTTAGTGAACATTCCTGCAATTGTCAGCATGGCCAAGTGACTCTCCACCCCACCCCCAACATTTATACCCTTTATCCTTACTAATTACTTTTCCTTAAGGAAAGCTGAAATGTGACATACATATGGGTCATCCAATTGTTCAATTACTCTTTGAATAATCCCATCAAATACCAATTATGTGTCAAGCTTAAACCCAGACCTCTGAGGAACAGAGAAATAACTCATTATAGACTCATTCTCAATATGCTCTCATGCCACTGAAGGCACTGGAAAAGACAAACATGCACACAGGTTAGGTTACAGGGTTATAAGGACTATACTCAAGCTTGAAGAACATTTGACATATCACGGAAGAGCCAGCTAGCCATCTTCTCAAGACTCCAGGAGAGTGAGTCAAAGATGGCACTGGGCATGCACAATAAGGGAGGTGAAACCTGAGTAACTGTCCTGCTCATTTTTTTTTCTAATTTGGGGTGAAGGAAGACCATTCTCTGCCTTGAATTGAAACAGCTGTACCAGTGGGGCATGAGAAGCCTTATATTCAGGGTGCTTCAAGCTTAGAGCTTGTAACTTCCTGACAATGGTTTCTTCACAGCCCTTTTCCTTCACCTAGAGCCATACAGAAAACATTATATAGGTAAAATATAAACTGTGGTGGAAAAGTTGGAGTGGTGCGATGTCTTCTGAAAGTACATTTAAAAATGCAGGCATATGGTTTTAATGGCATTATTTCTAATCCAAATGCTTTATAACATGCCTCATTTAGGATGAGATTCATGCCTGGCATGAATTAATGCAAAAAGCTGTTTCTGAATTATCGAAGTGTAACAGGTGGTCTGGCAGGCTCAGTTAAGGGGGCTTCTCAGCCTCATTGCCAGAGGGATGACCTCTGGGTGTACTTTCAAGCCCACCTGGACTCCCCAATATCCGCAGCAAGAACTTATTTCAATTGATGTTTTAGAATTTATTAAAAACCATTGATGGAGGAGGAAAAAAACACTATGGAAAACAATGGACAGAGTTAGTGAATAGTTAACTACGAATGCGTATGTGTGTTTGTGTACATGAATATATGCATGCTCTGCTCTCAGTGTAGATTTATAAGAAATGCAGAATCAGAATTTACATGATTGATTTTTGAGACAGCCTTTGAAGAAAGCCCAAGGCACCATTATACATCAACTGTGTGTTAGAGAGACAAAGCTACCTCTGCTAAGGCAAAGCTTGTGGCCTTTAGGAGAACGAAACAGATTCTAGGGTGGAACTTAAAATAGTAAAATGAGTGGTTGAATAAACATGCACTGACTGAGAGAATATACTGCAATGTATTATCTCAGGTGGGTAGAAGGGCTGGCTAACAGTCAGTCTGAAGTAATCTTCTAAAGAAAGCCTAGAGGCGGATGGGTTTCCCTTGACTGAGAGCAGATTCAGTCACTGTGAAAATTAGCCAAAGATGTGTTAGAATTGACATTACATGAAAAATGTTGAGGGGCCATACCACTGATATCACTCAAACTGAAGAACCGTCCTTTGCATGTGTATCACGCACTATAATTTTGAACACTTTCCCTCAAAAGTTTACAGGGGTGGGTGATGTGTTTATTTTTGGTAACAGAAGGCATTGCTTGCATAATTAACATTGTCTTCTCTATTTTGAATTGGATGGCCAAGTTAATGTACAGGTTCTGTGGCTTAAAAGCTTTTGTTAGTTTTGCTGCATCCCATTCTACTAGTTAATAGCTTAAAAGGCCACCCAAGAGCTCCAACATGTAAAGAGCTTATCACACCCATCTTTAAAAGAAAAAGCTACAGAAATTGAAACTCAGTGACTTTTCTTGGACCCATCAGAAAACTGAGGTCACAAAGCAAATTTCCACCATGATACGTGGAGAGACAGTCTAACCCAGAGAGTCACTGCTAAGATCTGTTCGCTGAAAAGGAAGCCGGTGAAGATGAAGCCATTATGCTTAAATGGTTCACTCAAATGATAATTTTGAAAACCGTTGGAGGCTGTATGTGGACTAGCAGGAGAGACAGAAATTCCTGGGAGCTTCTGCATTTTACTGGATTTTACCTCCAAAAACCCTAACCCACCAGATCGCACAGTGAAGAGGAGGAAGGGAAGAATAAAGAGTATGAAATCAACCCAGAGTATTCTCTATTACAAAAGTTTGACTCTCCATGGACAGAAAGCTTCACCTGAGCTTTGTCCCCATCTGGGAGGACGAAGAGCATTTGCCCAACTCCAGTCCCTCCCTCTGCCCCTCAGCTTCCCTCTCTCACCTAGGAAACAGTTGTGAATGTCACAGTCCAGGGACACATGCCCACTAAAAAAGAGATATAATCTAAGATTATAGGCTGTACTCCCCCCTTCCACACTTAACCACAAAACCCATAGGGCTCCAGTAAAATAACAGTGCATTATAGCTGAAAGAAAGACCCAGAATCTGTCTGAGGAGTTCTTCAGGAAGACCAAAGAAAACTGAGGACATAAAAACAGGAACACTAGCAGAAACCGAAGCTCATGGCACCAGAAGCGACACCAAACATTAAATGCAGCCCAACTTAGCATTTTAACTTAAATCCTCACACCAAACGATTATTTACCTCAATTCTTACGGCCCAGGACAAAATGTAAGGCTTTGAGCCAAAGTTGCAGTGCGTGTCAAAAACCATATAAAACATAGTTTGAAGAGACAAAGCAAACATCAGAACCAAATCCAGATATGACACAGATGGTGAAAGTACCAGATAGGAAATTTAAAATAACTATGACTGGGGCACCTGGGTGGCTCAGTCGGTTAAGCATCATCTGACTTCGGCTCAGGTCATGATCTCACAGTTTGTGGGTTCGAGCCCCGCGTCAGGCTCTGTGCTGACAGTTCAGAGCCTGAAGCCTGCTTTGGATTCTGTGTCTCCCTCTCTCTTTGCCCTCCCCCCACTCATGCTCTGTTTCTCTCTATCTCGATAATATATAAACATTAAAAAAAATTAAAAAAAATAAGTATGACTAAAAAGTTAAGGGCTCTAAGTTAAAAAATTTTACACCATTCCAGAACAGACAAGAAATCTATGCAGAGAGATGGAAACTCTAAAAACTAATCAAAATGAAATGCTAGAAATTAAAAACAACAACAACACTGTAACAAAAATGAAGGGTGCCTTTGATGGGCTCATGAGTAGACTGGACAGAGCCAAAGAAAGTGAACTCACAGTCAACAAAAGCTTCCCAAACTGAAATGCAAAGAAAAAAAAAATTGGAAAAAAATCAGTGAACTTATTACACCAGAATTTTAAGTTTAAAATAGTTTGTTTGGGGTACCTGGGGGACTCAGTCGGTTAAGCGACTCTGGTTTTGGCTCAGGTCATGATCTCACAGTTGATGGGTTCAAGCCCCACACTGGTCTTCATGCTGACAGCGTGGAGTTTGCTTGAGGCTCTCTGTCTCTATCTCTCCCTGCCCCTCCCCTCCCTCAAAATAAATAAAGAAAAAGCTTTAAAATAGTTTGCTAAAGGATTTCATTATACATCAAGTACAGATTTATAGCATTTTCTAAAAGGATTATTAGAATAACAGTAAAAAAAAGAGTTTCATTATAACAAATAAATAAATCCTGGCCAGTAAAACAAACATTATTTTATGAAATGAGTGAAATTGTTGTACAACGTGCATGTAGTTAATGCTACAAAATGGTACACTTAAAAATGGTTAAAATGATAAATTTGTTACTTATATTTAAACATAGTAAAAATGACTTAATTTAATTAANTATAAAAGCAAATTTGAAACTGCAGAAAAAATATGGCCACTAAAATTAATTAATGTTTCCAGGAATTAATAGCCATTTATGCCAGCCCTTAAAGATTCCTTTCATAGATTAATTTATAAAATTATATTTATTGTGCTTCTATTATGCAATAATCACTTCCCTAAAGAGATCATCATGTAATTTTCAAAGGAAACCACTTTTTAATTGCATTCTACATCTTTGGAAAGCTTTTTTAAAACAATTTTTTCATCACCCTTCATATCCATCATCATGTGACAAAATATATCTCAAATCTCCCCACTTATCTTTTTTTTTGAAGTATAATTTACATACAATGTTATATTAGTTTCAGGTGTATAATACTGACGTGACAATTCTGTACATTACTCAGTGCTCAGGGGAAATGGGGGAAGGATGAGCAAAATAAAGGGGATTAAGAGGTACCAACTTCCAGTTATAACATAAATAAGTCACAGAGATGAAAAGCACAGCATAGGGAATATAGTCAAAATTATATAATAACACCATATGGTGACAGATGGTGTCCACTTTTCTTTTTCTCCTTTGCTAACATCCAAATCTAAGTGATCAACATCTTTTGTCTGCACCATCAAAATGGNCAAAATCCTAACTTGATATGCTGAGAAGAATTTTATACATCAAATTAGTTATTAATAGTACACATTTTAGACACTGAAATATATTAAAACATTGTAAAATAATAGCTTGGGATGAATGTCTTTAAAGTAAGAGAAATGCCTTGAGGCTTCTGGCTTTCCAGAAGGAATTACTGTCTAACACA
>NW_027529794.1:637477-637749 GCF_008692635.1 Crocuta crocuta
ACACATGCGTAACAAAAACAAGCTTTTCATTATTACAGGAAATAATTTGTTCTGCTTTCGTATTGTTAATACTTTTCTAATCTGAAAGGATATTCCCATTTCTCTATACAATAAGTGCATAAAAAAAACCCTAAAAATAAATAACTTACTGGTTTTACTTTGCTGCCAAAAATTCCAATACGGTTTCCAGGGCTATAACAGTCTATTCATTTTAAAGAATTTTCATCTATGGTATGATTTATTGAAAATAAGAACCTTGTAATAAAATGTTA
>NW_027529794.1:637754-638049 GCF_008692635.1 Crocuta crocuta
GTTTCCAGGATTATTTCTCATTGGACTTCCATTACCACCATATCTGCATAGTAATAATCTTTTCTATTCCTATTGAAATAAATCATCACACAAGTTCACTTATACAATTTATCCCAAAGAATTCTATTTGATTTGCTTTAAAATGACAAGAGTGGATTTATTTAATATTTAGGAGACTATTACTGAGAACTTTAAGGCACAAAATACAATCACTAAAATCAGTACTTAGCAAATGGGTACTAAAAATGTAAAAACTTCAAACTGATAAATATATTTCACAGAAAAAGCTTTCATT
>NW_027529794.1:638086-642363 GCF_008692635.1 Crocuta crocuta
TTAAGTAAATTTAAAACGTGGATTTCTAATTTATTTTTTATACATTCTTTTTTTCTTTCTTAAAATTTTTATTTGAGAGAGAGAGAGAGCAAGCAAGCGAGCTCAAGCAGGGCATAAAGCAAGGGAGAGAGAATTCCAAGCAGGCTCCACACTGTCAAGTCAGAGCTAGATGCAGGGGCTCAATCTCACAACCATGAGATCATGACCTGAGTCGAAATCAAGAATTGGATGCTTAACCGACTGAGCCACCGAGATGCCCCTCTAATCTATTTATCAAAGTTATTCAGATATCTAAATATAAACCCAGCCTGGATCATATGTACAAGTGTAAGCCTATGCAACTTATACATGATCTCCAGATAAAAAGAAAAAGACAACATTGAAAACCAATCCATTAAGAAAAAAAGCTAAAACCAAATGATCAAAACTAGTTTCACATGCACTGAGTCTTCCTTGTCAGCATAAAACCCGAAGCATCTACATGAGAGGTAAAACACATAAAATGCTTTAACTATTCTCCGCATTTGCATAAGCCAGGAACAAGTTAGGGTCAAAGGACAGGTGTTTCATTTCAGATCTCATTTGCCAGAGCTCTAACACTAAGGAACTAACGGTGTCGCTTGACTTGAAAGGGAACAAGCATATCACTTGTAGAGCCAAAGACTGTAGAAAGTAAATGTGGAGGAAAAAAAAAAAAACTTCATTAGAAAACAGAGAAGAAAATAAGCATGAATACGATTAGTGATGATGTTCTTTTTTATCCTGAAATTTTGCAGCATTGAATTTGAAATCTTACTCAGAAGGTCACACATAGTGACTGTATATGGAACTGATCTTGATTCTCCTGTATTTAACGACAACTTATCTGTCATACCTTCTTCCTAGAGTTAAAAACAAATGTTCTCTACCCAAATTACGGACCATAACTCAAAAACAATGACTAATCATGGTTTCACATTATGCTTGCCTTGTCTCATATTCAGAATCTTATTTAAGGACTTGGAACTTATTAAGGAACTTAAATAATATGCATTATTGAAATGCAAATTGTCTTTAATATAGCAATATAATGGTGGTCTCATCAAAGAGGAGATAATGTTGAAAAATCTGTTTGGATTCATCAGGTAGATAATTAAAACCACAGATTCAGGAAGAAGGTTTACTAGAGGATCTTTTATGGTACTATGAAACTTTAAAGTATGTTACTCTGGGCAAAAAAGAACTGACTTTTTGAATACTAATTTCAGACTAGCATAAGAAACACTATGGGATACTTTGATATCACATAGTCAGGTTTCAAAGTGAATTATCATGGAACATGTAGTTTATAAGCAATAAAGTTTATCTAGTAATAACTAGATGTTAGTTTTTATTTTTTAATTTCATTTTTTATTATAGTTTACTGTCAAGTTAGTTTCCAGGTAACACTCACTGCTCATCTCAACAAGGGCCCTCCTCCATGCCCATCACCCATTATTCCTTCTCCCCCACCCCCATCAACCCTCAGTTTGTTCTTAGTATTTAGGAGTCTCTTATGGTTTGCCTCCCTCCCTCTCCTTAACTGTTTTTTTTTAATATTTTTTATTTATTTCTAGGAGAGAGAGAGAGAGAGAGCATGGTCCTCTGTTAAGTTCCTCCTAATCCTCCTATACGTGCAAACATATGGTAGGTGGCCTTCCCTGCCTGACGTATTTCGCTCAGCATAACACCCTCAAGTTTCATCCATGGTGCTACACATGGCCAGATTTCATTCTTTCTCATTGCCATGGAGTATTCCATCGTATAGATGAACCACATCTTCTTGATCCATTCGTCCGTTGATGGTCACTTAGGCTCTTTCCATGTTTTGGCTATTGTTGAGAGTGCTGCTATGAACATTGGGGTCCATGTGCCCCTAGGCATCAGCACTCCTGTATCCCTTGGGTAAATTCCTAGCAGTGCTATTGCTGGGTCATAGGGGAGTTCTATTGTTAATTTTTTGAGGAATCTCCACAAGTAATAACTAGATGTTAGATGGAAAAGTTTTCTCACATTTGTATACATTTAAGAAATAATGCCTATTTAGTTTTTTGAAGAACCTGCATACTATTTTCTGTAGTGACTACATTTTACATTTCTACCAACAGTGTAGAAGAGTTCCAATATCTTCACATCTTCACCAACCACTTGGTATCTTTTTTTTTTTCTTATAGCCATCCTAATAGGTGTGAGATAATACGTCACTGTGGTTTTGATTTGCATTTCTGTGATGATTCGTGGTGTTTTCATATGTCCGTAGGCCATTTGTATGTCTTCTTTGGGGAAATGTCTATTCAGGTTGTTGGCCTATTTTCTTTTTTGGGGGGCTATTGAGTTGTATAAGCTCCTAAAATATTTTGGACATTAACCCTTTGTCACATGCATGTTTTTCAAATATTTATTCCCTTTCCACAGATTACTTTTTCATTCTGATTATTTCCTTTGTTGTCAAAGATCAGTTGACCAAATGTACACGTGTTTATCTTTGGACTCTCTATTCTGTTCTATTAGTCTATCCATTTGTTGTTATGTGGGTACCATACTGCTTTAACAGGTCTAGCTTTATAACGTATTTTAAAATCCAGAAAGGTGATGATGCTATTTTGTTCTTCTTTTCTAAGATTGCTTTAGCTGTTTGGGGCCATTTGTGTTTCCATATGAATTTTAGCTCACAAAAATTGAAATCAGGATCTTAAAGAGGTATCTGCACCCCTAGGCTCATTACAGTGTATTCATAATACTCAGAATATGGAAACAACCTAAATGTCCACTGATAGATAAGTGGATAAGGAAAATCTGGAATATTCATACAATAAAATATTACCCAGTCTTAAAAAAAGGGGGTCTCAACTGTGTGAGAAATGGATAAACCTGGAGGGCATAATGTAAGTGAAATAAGCCAGTCACAGAAGGAATCATACTGCATGATTCTACTTATATGAGGTGCCTAAAATAGTTAAACTCATAAAACCAGATAGTAGAATGGTGTTTGCCAGGGATTGAGGTAGGGGAAAATGAGGAGCTGCTGTTCAGTGGGAATGAAGTTTCAGTTATGCAAGATGAGTAAGTTCTACAGATCTGCTGTACAGCATTGTTACTTTAATTATTAACACTATATTGTCCACTTGGAATTTTGTTAAGAGTAGATGTTATGCTAAGTGTTCTTACTACAATAAAATAAGAGGAAAGTTGAGTTAAACAGAATAGTGATTCTTTTAAAGCTTTTAGTAAACTAACCTAAATGGTTAAACTTGGGCTTGGTGGGAGTGAAGGAAATGGCACACAGGATCTCATCAATTTGTATTAGTCAGGGAACTCCAGAACAGAATCGATAGGGGATATATAGACGTCTAAGAGGGGATTCATTAAAAGAGTTGGCTTACATAGTTCTGTAGGTCAAGAAATTCTAAGATATACTGTCTGCAAACTAGACAACCAGGAAAGCTGAATCTGGTAGTGTAATTCAGTCCAACTCCAAAGGACTGAAAACTGAGGCCAGTGGAAGCAATAACAAAGATCTGTATCTGAAGGGTGGAGAATTGAGGTTTGATGAGGTAAGTCCTGGTCTGAGTCCAAAAGCACTAATGCCTGAGGGCCTCTACTTAAGTNAACCTTCAGTGGATTCCATGAAGC
Organism: Crocuta crocuta; assembly: GCF_008692635.1. Classification (NCBI taxonomy): domain Eukaryota; kingdom Metazoa; phylum Chordata; class Mammalia; order Carnivora; family Hyaenidae; genus Crocuta; species Crocuta crocuta. The sequence continues at coordinate 641,738 of NW_027529794.1, forward strand.
CTTCCCCTGCACTCCACTACTGAGAGCACGTCTTTGTGATTCAGTCTACTGATTCAAATGATAATCTTTTCCAGAGATATTCTTACAGACACCTCCAGAAATACTGTTTTACCAGACATCTGGGCACCTGTTAGCCCAACCATGCTGACATAAAATTAGCCATTACGACCATGGAACCCTTTTCTTTCCAAGGATATATCACAGGTTTAGAGTTTAGTTAACACTGTTGAAGACGAAAGGAAAAAACAGATAAAGTTTAAATAGGCCAAAGTAGTCATTTCTCTATANCTGTCAGCACAGAGCCCGATACGGGGCTCGAACCCAGAAAATGTGAGATCATGACCTGAGCCGAAGTTGGACACTCAACCACCTGAGCCACCCAGGCACCCCAAGATAGTCTTTCTATTATTAAACTCTCTCAAACATAGTAAGATTTTGGACCTCAGAGACACTAGGCACCAAATATCAATAATTTCAAGTTTTAAAATTAGGGAAACTTAGAGCTAAGCACACTAACATTTTTTTTTATTTCCTTTTCTTTTTTTAATAGTTTATTGTCAAATTAGTTTCCACATAACACTCAGTGCTCATCCCCACAAGTGTCCTCCTCCATGCCCATCACCACC
>NW_027529794.1:642411-646484 GCF_008692635.1 Crocuta crocuta
GCCTGATTGGCCCATTCATTCTTTAGAAGGGTGTTCTTTAACCTCCATGTTTTTGGAGGTTTTCCAGACTTCTTCCTGTAATTGATTTCAAGTTTCAAAGCATTGTGATCTGACAGTAAGCACACTAACATTTAAATTACATAAGAAGTAGCCCACACAATTTTTTTAGCATATTAAAGGTTGAACAGACAGAATTATCTGTAATAATGTTTAAATTGAAGAAGTAATTATGTAGTACTGNCAGAGTCTGTGTCTCCCCCTCTCTCTGATCCTCCCCTGCTCATGCTGTCTCTCTCTCTCCTAGAAATAAATTTAAAAAAATACAAATTTAGTACTTTTAATTATCTGTGGCTTTTCTTTTTAAAATTTTTAAATGTTTATTTATTTTTTGGGAGAGAGACAGAGCATGAGCAGGGGAGGAGAAAAGAAAGGGGGAGACAGGAATCCAAAGAAGTCTTCAGGCTCCGAGCTGTTAGCACAGAGCCCCATGTGGGGCTCAAACCCACAGGCTGCTAGATCATGACCTGAGCTGAAGTTGGACACTTAACTGACTAAGCCACCCAGGCGCCCCTATGTGTGGCTTTTCATTTTTTGAAAGTGAAGAAAGCAAATGATAAGACCTTGACTACTTAGTGTCAGGCACTAACTACTTACCTGTCAGCCAAAAATATTGCATATCACGTGTTTAAAGCCCAAAGCCAACAAACATCATTCTTCCATTCCAAAATGACTGAAATAAATGAAGGCAAGCATATCAGGTAGAAAGTCTATGCCCATTTGGGGAACTAAGTTGGACCTGTAGCTAGGTGGATGATGTAAAATCAGCACAAAGTCTACGTTAAGGTATTGTTCTTAAGCTCAGTTTTTAGAAGCAAAGATTGACAGGAATTGGGGAGAAGAGAAGGCTCAAACTCATGAAAATGGAAATGACATGTTCATTTCTTTTCTCTTAAGTATTTCTGATAACTGAAGAGAATATAAAAAACATTCAGTTGCTTTGAAGGTTAGAAGAGATTACCTGAGGGGCGACAGGGTGGCTCAGTAAGTTAAGCATTAAACTTCAGCCCAGGTCATGATCTCATAGTTTGTGGGTTTGAGCCACGTGTCGGGCTCTGTGCTGACAGCTCAGAGCCTGGAGCCTACTTCTTCCTATTCTGTCTCTGTCTCTGTCTCTCTCTGACCCTCCTCTGCTCACAGTGTCTCCCTCTCCCTCTCTCTCTCTCTCTCTCTCTCTCTCTCATAAAAAAAAAAATTAAAAAATTAAAAAAAAATGAAGAAATCACCTGAGAAAACAATGGGTGAAATGTAGTCATGGGAATGAAATGATTATGGTTTCAGAGACTAGGGAAATGACATGAGGGACTTCAAGCTGCACAATTTTGAAATGGAACAAGTATCCACAGCATAGGTGAATTTGCTGGTTCTAAAAAGGGGCATGGGGTGGCATACACAAATATATACATAATTTTTTTCTTGCATGAAATGCAATGTTATAAAGCTTAAACATGCTATCTTCCTTTCCTAGAAATGTTTATTGACAAAGTCAAGCTTCAGTGACTGAGATCATTTTAGTCACACCATATAGATTTTGAGAGTTAATATCCCAAATAAAACAAGGAAGATGCCCCTGTCATTTCTATATCACCTTAGGAGTCCTAAAAAAATACATGAGAAGGAATAATGGGGGTGGTCAAGCAATGAAAACTGATGTTGATACCTCCAGGTTAAAAATACAAAATTAAATCCTATTGATCTAGATATAGGGTTTCTCATCAGCAGAACTATTGACATGCGAGGCAGGATATATTTTAGGTTGAGATCAAGGAGGTTGTGTCCTGCTTTCTCCTCTAGGGTTTTGATGATTTCCTGTCTCACATTCAGGTCCTTTATCCATTTTGAATTTATTTTTGTGTATGGTGTGAGAAAGTGATCTCGTTTCATTCTTCTGCACGTTGCTGTCCAGTTCTCCCAGCACCATCTGTTAAAGAGGCTGTCTTTTTTCCATTGGATACTCTCTCCCACTTTGCCAAAGATTAGTTGGCCGTACATTTGTGGGTCAAATTCTGAGTTCTCTATTCTATTCCATTGGTCTATGTGTCTGTTTTTGTGCCAATACCATACTGTCTTGATGATGACAGTTTTGCAGTAGAGGCTAAAGTCTGGGATGGTGATGCCTCCTGTTTTGGGTTTCTTTTTCATTCTAAACACTGCTACCATATAAGTGTATATTTGACATGTGAACAAAGAATCAATTTTTGAAATATTTTTTAGTGTACATTTTGAATCCTAATATTAATCATTTTGACATTTCCCTCCCTATGTGCTAAGTTCTACAGATTCCTGTCCCAACTCCCTGGCATTAACTTCTCACATAGTCTTCCCTTTGTTGTCCCATTGCTGTCTCCCTACTAGATGACTATAACTGTCTTTTCTCTGACTTCCCTAACTTATGTCAGTATCTGCACAATATGTATGAAGGGCTGTGGAATCATATGGCAGGGGTCAAAATTTTAATCCATTTATGAAACAAATACAAAAAAGAAATTATAACCATTTGAGAGTTGAGAAAATTGATGAAATGAGAAAGTTAAATGACTATCAAATTTAATTCGTAAAAACATCTTTTGCTTAAAAAACATATTAAATGCCACACTTCAATGATTCAAGAAACTACTCATATTCCATGATGTAAGGTCATGTGTTTCAATTCTTATGTTTGTACAGGGAGACAGCTTTGATTAGGCTAAATCTCCAATATGTTCTATGTGTTTTCTTAACATATTAGGGCATCAGACAATCAAACAAAGGAGGGCCATCTATTTCAATAGGAAAGGATGTCTTCCTTTATGGCCCAGTAAGTAATATAATTGCTCATCCATGCATCCATCTATTCTTCCAAAACATATATTAAACAGCTATTAAGTGCTAGGTATCATGTTCACCATTGATAATACTATGGTTAAGATAAGGTAGTTCTCTTCAGTCTTTGTGTGGTCTTTCTCCTAGGTGAGAGTCTCTAGGATGCTGGGCATCATAATGGACCAAAAGGCTCAGAAAAAAGAGAAATAGATGCTAAGATGCTAACTGTAATGGGAAAAGTGCTAAAAATAAAAGAGAAATGCACAGGTTACTATGAACAAACAAAAAGGATCCACTGACCAACTAGAAGACATAGCTGGACCAAAAACAGATTGGCCTGTATTTGAAAACATGAGCTCTGAACCCTGGCTTCCAGCCCATTCTCTTGAGTTATTTATTTATTTACTGTGAGTCATTCCCACAGATATTTACAACACTAGTTTCCTTCTAAGTATGTTCTGGTTTGAGTCTTTCAAACCAAAAGTGTTAAGGTAATTCAGGGGAGCCTAGACATGTTACATAAGAGATGTCGGGTTTTATTTTATTTGCCTATTTGTTTATTTTTAACTGAGAAAAACCTCTCCATCACAAGTTTAAGTCTCAATATCAACTAATCAGAAACAACTGTTTATTAAACAAATATCAAGTATGCTCAACACTGTTTATGGTAGTGCTGGATAAAGAAGATTAGGACATATTATTGCACTCAGGGAATTAAGAGTTTACTTGTGGAAATAAAATTAGCTTGGAGGAACAAGTAAAGAATGACTAAATGCTAAGCTGTATGTTGCTCTCCACTGGGATTTAGAGAACAGGAAAGTTCTTGGTGAACTCTATATTCTGAAGTATGGCCAGACAAAGAAAGGTGAGTAGAAATAGCATTATTCCTGGGACAGGAATCATAGAAGAAATAGTATATGGACTTACCTGAATGTCAAAAGAGTGTACAAGAGTGATTACAGTCCAACTGGAGCCAAGTGGCCTGAGATGCTAGAAGGAAATTAGGTGAGCATTATGGGGCACCTAATACTATAGGAAATATGGAAACCTGGCTATAGAGTCCCTAACTTAGATAACAGATATGAATCAGAGAAGTTGGATTAACAAAAGATAATCTTATAAACATTTCAACAACACATTAGTTTTATCTGAATACAATTTATTCCACAAGAATATTGGTATAAAATTAAAGTTTTTTATTATATATTTTTGGA
>NW_027529794.1:646650-647049 GCF_008692635.1 Crocuta crocuta
ACTATTGGTCTAAAAATAAAGTTTTTTATTATATATTTTTGGATAATTGATTCAGAAGCTGAGGCTTAAAAATAGGTGCCTATAGAAAGTGACAAATTCATATCTAGGACCCCATGTCAAAATGATGGGCTGCCTGGTCTTCTAACAGTGACATGATGGGAAAACAAGAAGTGGAAGAAAACAAAGCAGAGAAGCTGGTCAGGCTGATGAAGCCAGGTATGCTCTGTTAGAGTCACACCATTTGGTTTAATTTCGCTGGTGAATGAAAAGCATGTAGTATACCTGATTTAAGTTAGACGTTCCCTCTATAAAAAAATTCTGATTAGAAAAGCATTTAGGGGCACCTGGGTGGCTCAGTTGGTTAAGTGTCCGACTTTGGCTAAGGTCATGATCTGACAG
>NW_027529794.1:647095-656778 GCF_008692635.1 Crocuta crocuta
TTAGTATTTTGTGCCTAGGTGTCTTAGACACTAGTGTTCTTTTGATGCACATTCTTATCCAAACTAATAAGTACACTTTGGCTAAAAACTTAACCAGAGATCATTGTTTACTTCTATCCGTATCTAGTAAAAGCAAATGAATTCAATTTTCAGGCATTCTTTGAAGAGCAGAAGGAGTTCATAAAATATGAAGAACACTGAAAAAGAAACACAGACATTTGGGTTGAACCTCATCCCACAGTGACCTATATCTTGACAATAATGTACCTTGCAGTTTTAATCTATATTCTTTTATGTTAGAGTTCTATGGGAGAAGTAAGTGTTTTTTTTNAAAGAAACTTTTTTCCAAATAAAACAGGTAAAGACTGTATATTTGTATAAGAATAGTGATAATTTGGGAGGTTACTAAATTGTTTTCCATAAAAATGTTTAAGGTTATGTACTAGACACTTTGCTATATTATAAATCAAAGATATTTCAATTGTATGTTTTTTGATGACCTTATATAAAGCTGTATTTTCAAGTTAATTTTACTAAGTGAGTTTTTCTTGAAATGTTTGCTAGTTTACAAAAATAATGTATTTTCAATGTTTAAAAGGTCAAACTATATTAAAAACTAAAGGTAAAAGATACTAGACCTAAACATCAGAAAACTGTCATCCTAGCCATCTCTCTAAAACATAAAGACAGATATGATTTTATAAAATGGGATTATAATAAAGATGGCCATATATTTTGAATGAAATACAGTTAAGGCAATTTTATTTGCAAATAAATGAAGAAATAATATTCAGTTAAATAATTATTAGCTTCTTAACGATCCATTTAGGTATTTTAAAAATTAAAAAATTAACATAAAATAGCACTAATAAGTCAGTTCCACTATAATTATATTGTAAAATAACCATTTTAATTTTAAGCCAGACTGATTTATTTCCTGTGTGAAAAAGAAGAATATAGGTTTCTTGCTTCTCTTCTTGTTCAACTTTTATATTAACTCACTTTTCCAAGTTTACAACGTTTACATTTTGTTTTACAAATATGACTCTTAATACCCTTTATTTTTACTTCCAATTCTATGTTCATTTGTATTTAAATGTCTGCACCAGTTCTTTTCCCATCCATTCAATAATCCTGAATTTTTTGTTTTGATTTGTTTTGGTTTAATCTTTATTGTTGGGATTTTTAAAAGTTTTCTAGATTTACCTTTTATTTATTTTGAGAGAGAGACAGAGAGCATGCACAAGAGTGGGGGAGGAGCAGAGAGAGAGAAAGAGACAGAGACAGAGGAGTCCCACGTAGGCTCCATACTACCACCACTGAGCATGATGCAGGGCTCAAAGTCACGAATTGTGAGATCATGACCTCAGCTGAATCCAAGAGTCAGACACTTAAACAACTGAGCCATCCTGGCATCTCTATGTGTATTTGATTTAAGAGTTTAGGAAAAGGTCTGAGTAGATTTGGTAGGAATTAGGGGTTAGGCAGAAGAGCCATATAATACATACCCTTCAAATAACTTTCTTATAAAATAATTGCATGAATATTATAAAATTGACATTTGAAGTACAATACATTTTTTCCTAAAACTGTATTATTACTTTCCCTCAATGACATAAATAATAAAGCTGTTTTCAGGTTTTCCAAATAGACTAGAAATGTGGGCAGAGATTAAAAACAAATCCAAACATATTATCTTAAAACTTCACCAGTATGAGTTATGAATAAAAACACATTTTCAGACATGCAGAAACACAGAATATATATCATCCTTTCTTAGAATGTTATGTAATGATGTTGTCCGTCAAAAGTAGAGTGTAAACCAAAAAAAAAGGAGTAGTGAAGTTAAATGATTATGGCTATTTGAAATGCCTTACTAGTGAGCTATGTGACCCAATTAAAAAAAAGGAGGGAGGACCTCAGAAGATAAGTTTCTGGGAAAGGATTTTATTTTGCCCTTTATAATTTGGAACAAGGTAAGGAAGCAATACATTTAGAGGATAAGAAAATAGAAAGACAATTAAGCATAAATGATCTTTAAAGCTCATTTTTAAGGGAGTGGCAGGAACATTNCCCTCCCCCCTCTCTCAAAATGAATCAACTTAAAACATTTTTAAAAATACACACACACACACACACACACACACACAGTTGAAGCTCATTCAGTCTTGAGAACTATTTTCACACTGGAGAAGTACTCCCTTTTTTATCATTCTAAGAAACTCAGAAGAACATTCATTTCAAAAATGTTCAGGTCAAAATATGTTTACAGATTCATGGGGCGCCTGGGTGGCTTAGTCGGTTAAGCGTCCGACTTTCGCTTGGGTTATGATCTCGCGGTTCGTGGGTTCGGGCCCCGCGTCGGGCTCTGTGCTGACTGCCAGCTCAGAGCCTGGAGCCTGTTTCAGTCTGTGACTCCCTCTCTCTCTGACCCTCCCCTGCTCACGCTGTCTCTCTCTCTCCTAGAAATAAATAAAACATTTAAAAAAAAAAAATATGTTTACAGATTCAAAAACACAAAGTATTAATTTATTTTTCTCTCTTTGCCCTTTTTAAAAAGCTTATGTTTAAATTCCAGTTAGTTAATATTCAGCATAATATTAGTTTCAGGTGTAAAATATAGTGATGACACACTTCCATACAACACCGGGTGCTGATCGCAACAGGTGCACTCCTTAATCCCCATCACCTGGTTCACCCATTCCTCCACCTACATCTCCTCTCACGGCCATCATTTTGTTTTGTACAGTTAAGAGTCTGTTTTTTGGTTTGTTGAGTCCTTGCATATAGCCTTGTACTAGAAAGTATTAATTTGCTTCCCCAATTTATCCCGCAAAAGTCTTTTTAATATCCTGACCACTAACATTTTTCTTTCATTATTTTATTAAAAATTAATGCATATAAATACATCATATCTTTAGATTTTTAGGACAACCTTATTTTGTTATCTTTTTCCTTAATATTATACAATGGTAAAACTAATTTTTCATTATATTATTACTTTTTTCTCCTTAAGCTTTCCACATTCTCTGAAATATATAAATGGACCAATTTGGAGGAGACATGCCATGAATATATTTTTCTTGTCCATATCTCATTTGTAAAATCAAAGTGGAATCACTTTTAAATATTCCCTTTCTGAAATACTGATATTTGTAAACCATTAAAGCTTTCTTGAAGTTATCTTCACTCTCATTATTTTAACGTCTCTTTCTAGTACACCATTAAAGATTTCTTTTATTTCTTTTTAAAAGTTTGCTCTCCTAAGTTCCTAAAAGGCAAAGACTGAACCTATTTAACCATCATTATAACGCCCTTAGCACAATGCATAATCAAAAAGGTTTTACCAGTTAGGTTAATGATAATGTTGTACTCTTAGACAATTATCAGAGCCAAAGAGGCTCTGGGAAGCCACTGACATAGTCATTCTGTTCCAGAAGGACTGAGCTATATTGAATCCATTCATTTCTAACGGAAATTCCTGCTAGCTTAAGAGAATTTTCTATTTTTCTTGTTTTTAGCTTGGTTTAACTCTTCTTCCTCATATACTATGTTGTATTTAAATATGTCATCAAGATTCTCCTTTCTCTGAGTGCCTGGGTGGCTCACTTGGATAAGTGTTGGTCTCTTGATCTCAGCTCAGGTCTTGATCTCAGGGTTGTGAGTTCAAGCCCTGCACTGGGCTCCACACTGGGTGTGAAACCTACTTTAAAAAAAAAAGACTATCCTTCCTCCACATGTCTTGTGTCCTATAGAAGCCAACTGTGACATGAGGATTTGTGTATAAGTGATTCATAAAAAACAAACCAAAACTTTCAGGGAAAACCAGTAAAGGTGTAGGGAAAGCAGGACAGAAACGAGTTTTATCAGTATGAAAATTTCAGGGAAAATTCCTAGGCTTTGAGTTCTCACACCTGGGATGGGGAGGGATGGGCTCCAGTACTCTGACGACAATTCTCCAAAAAAGAATAAATTGATGAGTGTAAAAGTACAGAAACTGGGAAGATGGTAAACAACAGAAATATTCAAAAGAGACCTGAGAAGATCTGGGCAGAGTTAAACCAAACAGCTGTTCTTACTTGCTTACTTAACTGCTCTAGCTATTTTTAAGACAGTCTCAATCTTCCCCACTCTGCACTTTAACCTGTGAAAAGGTAGACAATGATCTTGTCATCTGCGGATGTTCACTCATCTGAGAGTGGAGAATAACAGCATCTATGTAGTGGGATTCTCACAGAAATTAAGGAAGTTAATATGTGTAAAAATATATGTAGAACAATGTCTGGTACCAATATATGAAAAGCTCAGTATAGGTTACCTATTATTATTCTAATTGTTGATTTGTTGTTGATGCTGTGATTATTGTCATGAAACAAGTAACTGGTGTGAAAGCCTTCACAGCTGTCTAGTGCCAGGAATGTAGTAAGATGATCTCACATCTACTCCGCTCTCTAACTCTCAGGTCATATCCATGATTTATTGTGTATATGCTACTTTGTTAACTCAAGTTATAGAGCCATACTAAGGCCTTTTGTTGAAATTATCATTTTAACTAAATGTTCAGTATCCCTGCTTTTGTCATTCCAGAGATTTAGCAAAGGCCTCATAAATTTGAGAAGAATGGAGTAAGTACAAACTATCTGCACATTCTAAAGAAAAATGACAGTATCTATAAAAATATGCTAAAATAGTATCAAGCAATCACTTGACACCCACTAGAATGGACATCATAAAAAAGACAGACAAAAACTAGTGCTGGTGAGGATATGGAAAAGTAGAAGCTCTCACACATGGCTGGCAGGAATGTAAAGTGGTGTAGTCATTTTGGAAAAGTATGGCAATTCCTCAAAAGTTAAACATAGAGTTACCATATGATTCAGCAGTTCCACTCCTAGCTATAAACCTAAGAAGAAATGATAACATACGTCCACATAATTGTGTACAAGCCTTCACAGCAGTGTTATTTATGGCAAAAAGAAGAAACAAGTCGAATGCCTATCAGCTGATGAATAGATAAATAAAATGTGATGTATCTGTGCAATGGAATATTATTTGTAAATAAAAAGAAATGAAATACTGATACATGCTGCACATCGATGTGTGACTAATGAAAACATTATATTAAGAAGCCAGTAACAAAAGACCACATATTGTATGATTCTATTTACATGAAGTGTCCAAAAGAGGCAAATTTACAGAGACAGAAAGTAAATTATTGTTTATCTAGGGCTGGAAAGAGGGAAAAATGGGTAGTGACAGCTACTGGGATGGGTTGCTTTTGTAATAATGAAAATATTCTAAGATTAGGCTGTGATGACGTCTGTAGAACATTGTGAATATACTCAAAAACACTGAACTGCGTACTCTGAGTGAATGGTATGGTGCATGGATTATATTCCAGTAAAGCATCTTAAAACAATACATTTTAGAAAATATTACAGGATGGATTCTGCAAGTTTTGCCAGGTGTTGAACTGGCCACTATTTACCTGTGGGCTGTTAATACAAGGTTAAGAAATCTTTGGGTGGATGAAGGTGTCCAGTAACACAGCTTACTGTGTTTCTGCAACACCGACAGTCCTCACCCTTTCTCTGTCGACTGCTTCTTGGGACCCAACGGGGTAGGGAAGAGGGGTGATTCACTTATCACAAGCTTACTAAGAGAACATCCATAAAAGACTACCTCTATTTTGAGAGATTACAATGTATCCCCTGGAAACTGAGGGCCATGGAGACCATATATAACTCAGTCTTGAAAATTCAAGACCAAGTGTCTAGGGCTGAAGCTTTACTTTTCACTACTTGAAAAAAAAATAGACCCAGATTTGCAGGACAAGGATTTATGTATTTATTGTGGGGATGCTGTCAAATGTAGGGAAGGATGCTGGGTCCATTTCAAGAGAGGCTCTACTCAAGATGCTCACCTGTAGTGTAAAGAGATCCCAATTCAGGAGTGGAATGAGACACCAAGTGTGTGAAGATGTGGTTCTTAGTGATGGAGGCACTCATCACATAAATTCAACTTTAAGTGAAAGATACCTAGCACTGAGGGTTAAGTGGGTTTCTGAAGAAGCAAGAAACACAAGTCAATGAGAATAAGAATCAGAATTTGAAATCTGCTGCCTCAGAGGACACCAAAGCCAAAATACTCCCAGGCAAAAGAACTTTCTTCATCCTTTCCTCTCTTCTCTTCTCATCCAAATCTCGGCACCGTTACCTTCTCCACCTTCTATAGTTTTGGAAAAATCAACAACCTCTCTGAAAGTTGGAGAGTAGGAAGAAGAGAGCAAGATGGAGAGTTAAGGGTCATTTTCCCTCCAATGTAAGCTTTCAGGCATAAAGCAGTCCTGAGCTGAGGAAGGAAAGTTGTTCACACTGGAGAAGATTTGGAGTTTGGTTATTTAGGGTCCTAAATTGTAATTTTCCAAGTATTATCGGTTGAATTATGTCCCCCACTAAATACTCAGGTTGAAGCCCTAACCTCCAAAACCCCAGAATGCCACCTTATTTAGAAATAGGGTTTTCCCCTAATTAAGATGAGGACATGAATAGATATTTTTTCAAAGAAGGCAGAGATGGCCAAGAGATTCATGAAAAGATGCTCAGCACCACTTATTATCAGAAAAATGCAAATCAAAACCACAATGAAATAACACCTGACAACTATCAGAATGGCTAAAATGAAAAAGACAGGAAATAACAAGTGTTTGTGAGGATCTGGGCAGGCGAATACAAACTGGTGCATCCACTCTAGAAAAAAGTATGGTCGTTCTTCTGAAAATTAAAAACAGAATTGCCATATGATCCAGTAATTCCACTAGTGGATACTTGTCCCAAGAAAGTGAACACACTAATTTGAAAAGATATATGTACCCCTATGTTTACTGCAGTATTATTTATAATAGCCCAAATATGGAAACAACCCAAGAGTCCATCAAAAGATGAATAAAGACATTGTATATATACACAATGGAATATTAGCCATAAAGATTAATGAGATCTTGCCATTTGCAACCACTTGGATAGATCTAGAAGATATAATGCTAAGTGAAATGAGTCAGTCAAAAAAAGACAAAAACTGTAAGTTCTTACTCATATCTGGGATTTAAGAAACAAAACAAATGAACAGAGAAAAAAAGACAAAAAAACCTCCCCAGACTTAAATATAAAGAACCCGTGGTTGCCAGAGGGGTAGGGGATGATGGGTGAAATAGGTGAAGGGGAGTGAGAGCACACTTATCATGATGCATAATCAGTAATGTATAGAATTGAATCATTAAGTTGTACACCTGAAACTATTATAGGACACTGTAGGTTGATTATACTTGTGTCATACAGTGAGGTCATACTGAAGTGGGCTGGGCCCCTAATCCAAAATGACTGATGTGCGTATAGGAAGATAACCACATAAAGACACAGGGACATAAGGAGAATGGAGGAAGATAACATAGTGATGGGGCTACAAGCCAACGAATGCCCAATGATTGCTGGCAACCAACAGAACATAGGAGGAGGCAAGGAAGGATCATCCCCTGGAGCTTCAGAAGAAGCATGGCCCTGCCAATATTTTGATTTTGGACTTCTAGCCTCCAAAACTGTGAAAGAGTAAATTTTTATTCTTGTAAGCCACCTGGTGTGTGGGCCTTTGTTATGGCAGCCATAGGAAACCAATAAAATATGAGACTGGTAAACCATGGGATTGGCCTGAGGTTTTGTTTATGCTTGGGGAAGGAAAAACCTTCACAATGGATATGAAGGGGCAGTATGAGAAGAAACAGGTGGTTATCTGTTTGTACCCAACTAAATCTAGCTCATGAAATTAACCAGTTAAACTGTGTTAAGTGATGATTATTTCATAAATATGCCTGAAGCATACCGCATATGGCTAATCCAGTCCTCATAATGTTGTTTTTCTTCCCTTTATTTGCCACTCATAATCTGTGTTTTTGAAGGTGTTTGAACTTCATTATTTGATTCCAATCTCTTTGACTTTCCTAGGCATTTCTCAATGTCACTTTCCTGAGTAAATGATTGTCATTTTAAAGAACAGATGGCAAATAGGAGTCCCTATAGTCCTGAATCTTCAATGGCTATAAAAAATTCAGGTTTGTTGGAGTCAAGGTACACATTAATCTAGCAAATTGGGGTGCATCTTATAGTTCAGGATAAGAACAATCTCCAACAGATTGATTAAAAGGAAAAGCAATAATAACTCTAAGGGATGCAAATATAGTAAGTAAAACTAACCCTTGCTGAACATTTCCTAGTGTCATGCTTTCAAATGCATGATCTCTTTAATTCTGAGCAATTCTAGGAGAACACACTATTATTGTCCCTATATTTCAGATGAGAAAATCAAGGTATGGAAAAAAGAACTCATCCAAGGTTGTTCATCTAGTAAATGGAAGAAATAATGCTTCACTTCTGATCTGTCTCATCCTAGAAAGAGAGTTAAGGTAAAGACCTCATCATGATTTTGGCTGCAACCACTCTGAATGCTGGCTGAAATACCAGGATGACTGACTCAGCAGCTTTCTACTTCAGCGAGGCAGCAGATGCCATGAGGCCCTCACCAGGAAACCCTTGGCATCCATCATTTGGTACACAGACAGTCCACCTCCCAACTGTCAGCTTCACATGCCTCAGAAGCCCTCAGACAATGTCCATGAGCCAGTGTGCTAAAACCTCATCCCCTCGCTTTTTGGGCAGTGTATAACAATGTTTTCCAGAGTTCCCTGATAGGATTAAGGTCCAGGTTCTCTAAGGTAACTCAGTTGATAATGCATCCTCTACCAGATGCCTTCCCCTCCCTAATTTCCCCACACCGATTATTTCCTGGTATCCTTTCCCAAATAATCTCCTTGCTCTTTAATCCTTATCTCAAGGTCTAAGGTCTGATTCTGGGGGAACCAAAACCAAACTCAATTAATGCACTGAATTTGTTGGAATTCTGGACACCAGTTAATCTACATATTTTTATTACAATTAAAATTGTTTTAGAGTTTAAATGAGAGATACTAAGTATTCTTAAGTTGCTATGCTAGGGTGTACTCTGTCTAAATTCCAAAAACCACTGTTTGGCTTTGAGTTCATCAAAAGGGTTGGCATTGTGAGTGGGACTGGCCTAACCAGGTGAACACTTACTTCAAAGGGGCTAGAGCCTTTCTGAGGTCAGAAATTCCCCCAATGTTCATAGCAGCACTCTCAACAATAGCCAAAACATGGAAAGAGCCTAAGTGTTCATCAATGGACGAATGGATCAAGACGATGTGGTTTATCTATACAATGGAATACTACATGGCAATGAGAAACAATGAAATCTGGCCATGTGTAGCAACCTGGATGGATCTTGAGGGTGTTACGCTGAGCGAAATAAGTCAGGCAGAGGAGGACAGATACCATATGTTTGCATGTATAGGAGGATTAGGAGGAACTTAACGGAGGACCATGGGGAAGAAGAAGGGGGGGAAATAGGGGAGGAGAAGGAGGGAAGCAAACCGTGAGAGACTCTTGAATGTTGAGAACAAATTGAGGACTGATGGGTACGGGGGAGAGGGGAAGGGGGGTGATGGGCGTGGAGGAGGGCGCTTGTGGGGATGAGCACTGGGTGTTATATGAAAGCCAACTTGACAGTAAACTATTAAAAAAAAAAAAAAAAGAAATTCTTACTGTGAAATGGCTTGG
>NW_027529794.1:657757-661812 GCF_008692635.1 Crocuta crocuta
CTACTGTGAGAGGGCTTGTGGAAGGGGTCATGTGGTAAGCAACTGAGAGAGAATCCAGTTATGCTGTTGCCCAGACATCTATCTGAGCTACACAAATTGAGATCAACAGGTCTCAACAGGTGTGTTTTAAGCTGCTAAATTTGCGGTAATTTGTTACACAGAAACAGAAAAATAATGTATTAATTTTGAATACTTCGATAAGGTGACATCCAGTTTCTTATTTCCTTTACTTTTTTACAAAAAGGTAGCACGCTAGAGAAACTTTGTTTCACTTAGAAATGCCTTAGGTTAAAGTCCCCGATATATTCTCAGTATTTTACATTTGCCTACTGCTTTATTGTGGGTGGACACTAAAGTTTATTCAGCTAATATTCTAGGTTTGGCTAGTCAGGTAGATTCCAATATTACACAGGTACAAATAATACTGCAATGAAGATGCCTCTGCCTATTATGTCCACATTGTAGAAGGTATATCTTCAGGCTAATTCCTAGAAATGAGATTACTAGGGCAATGTGTAATTGCATATATACTTTTATTAGATAATGACAACTTCCTCTCTGTTTTTGTGGATTATTTTGCAATTCTACAACAATGTATGAGAGTGACTATTTCTCTCCAGCTTCCTAAAACAGAGTGTACTGTTAAGCTTTTGAATTTTTGCCAATATGATGGGTTCAAGAACATTATCTCAGTGTAATTTTAATTTATGTTCTCTTACAGTTAGTGAAAGCAATCATCTTTTCATACAATTAAGGATCATTTTTATATTTTTGGTAACTTGCTTATGGTTTTGCCTACTTTCAAATAGGACTTTTCTTTCTCTCTCAATATTTAAAAGTTCTTTGTATATTAGGAACATTAAACCTCTACCTGTGATATATGTCACTATTTTTGCCCCAATTTTCATTTGTTTTTTTAATTTTTCCTCATCAAAGTTTTTGTGTATGTATATGCAGTCTAATTTATTACCTTTTTACTTGTCATATTGGAATTTTAAGTCATTGTTGGAAAGACTTTCCGTAGGAGCACCTGGGTGGCTCAGTTGGTTGGGCTTCTGACCTCAGCTCACGTCACAATCTCATGGATGGTGGATTCGAGCCCTGCATCCAGTTCTGTGCTGACAGCTCAGAGCCTGAAGCCTGATTCATATTCTGTGCCTCCCCCTCTCTCTGCTTCTTCCCTGTTTGTGCTCTCTCTCTCAGAAATGAATAAACATTAAAAAATTTTAAAAATGAAAGACTTTCCCTATATCCACATTATAAAGGAGTTCACCAGTATCTTCTCCCAGTACATGTATAGTTTTATTCTGTACATTTAGTTTCCAATTCATTCAGGCTTTTTACTCCGATGTATGGACTGAGGAAGAGATCTGATTTCTTCTTTTTACCAACGCTATTTACTATTAACGTCACCTATGCATCAGTGATGTGACATGGCACCTTTATTACATATTACAATTTTACCTGTACTTGGGTCTATTTCTGAACTTGTGGTTTTATTTCATCTGTCAGCTTATACACATGCCATTTATACTCTGTTAATTACTGAAGCACTTTAGCATGTTTTAATATCTTATAGGGTTAGTCACCCTCATAGCTTTTCCTTTTCAGTGTTTTCCCAGATATTTTGTGCACTTATTCCTCAATATAAACCTTTTGAGTTAAAACTCCATGTAACAGAGTGCATTGTTGGTTAGTGCGATCACATTAAATTTATCAATTAATTTAGGAAGAAGTGACACACATTAATGATGTTGAGGTGACTTATCAAAGGACAAGGCATGTCTTTTTGTTCAAGGCTACTTGTTAGTGTCTCTCAGAGGGTTTTATAGCTTTTTCTTACAGGTTTTACACATTTCTGTTAAGTTTATTCCTATTTTATCTTTTTTGTTGCCTTTGTAATAAGATTTTCAAACTCATTCTAACACATTCCCAACTTTTCTTATCAGTTATCACTTAAAAAATATTTATTTGTGTGTGTGTGGGGGGGGGCAGAGAGAGAGAGAGAGAGAGGGAGAGGCAGAATCCCAAATTCTGCGCAGTCAGCATAGAACCTGATGTGAGGCTCAATCCCATGAAACATGAGATGATAACCTGAAATGAAATTGAGTTGGACACTTAACTGGGGCACCTGAGTGGCTCAGCTGGTTGAGTGCCCAGCATCAGCTCAGGTCACGATCTCACAGTTCGTGGATCTGAGCCCTACATCGGGCTCTGCTTTTTGGGAGCCATTCTGAACTAGCTAATTGAGAATACTCCTTCTGAGGTTAAGGCAGGCTTGCAAGATCTCCTGCCGTCAAATGATGACCGATATCTGCCCCCACTTAATTATTTCTGCTTGGGCACTGACCCCTAAGGTACCTTGTTGATTGATATCGGGAGTGACTTGTCCCCTTATTCTGGCCCTGGTATGATAACTGCACCTTGTGAAGGAACTTGTAGGAATTTCTTTTGTAGTTATGGGAGCAGACATTGTGTTTCCTGAGGATCCCGTTTTCCTCAGTACTTCCCCTTAAGTGATAAGCAGGCTCATAAAGAACTGACCTTTGCCTTTGCTATGCTAAAAACATTATCTTGTTTGTATTTGAATGCTAAAGATACCTTTCTTCCCCATATGATAAGCATGAGTACCCTTATCTAAATCACAATGATAAGGTTATGCATATCAATGTTCTGGAAAATTTTTTACTGATCAAAGAATTTATAATCAGAATGCCACTTCTGTGATGTTCCCCATACACTTACCCATAAATAAAGCTGAGACTCAGTGCAAAGATGCCTGCCTGATGATGAGAAAGAATCTCGGGGCTCTCTCATCACTCTCTCACCGACACCGTCCATCCTTCAGGGATCCCTGGGCCGGCTGGAGCGGGACTCTGGCATCTGCTGACAGCTCAGAGCCTGCAGCATTCTTGGGAATCTGTGCTTCCTTTTCTGCCCCTCCCCCACTCACACTCTCTCTCGAAAATGAATAAACATTAAAAAAAAAAGAGTTGGACACTTAACCGAATGAACCACCCAAATGCCTCTGTTTATTACTTTTTGCATACGATGGCTATCAATTTTTGCTTGTCAGTTTTATAGATTGCCAACCTGTTGAATTATTTTACCAACTAAGTTAGGAATATCACTTATTCTCAAGGGTTTTCCAGGTAAACTATCATGTCATCTGCAAATAGAGGCAATTTTACTTTTTCTTTTCTAAATCTGATGCCTCTAATTGTTTTATCTTGTCTCATTTCATTTCTGTTTTGTTCGCAACTTTGGCATATATGGAGTAAGTGTAAAGTTTTTTTTCTTAGATATATTAATATGGTGAATTCTATCAATAGGGTTTCCAACATTAAACCTAGTCTTGCAATCCCACTTGGTCGCAGTGATTTATTTTTATAATGTGGTATTGGAGTCTATTCAATTATAATTTATTTTAGATTATTTCTAGATGCAATATATTTTAAGCCCTCAGTGATATGATGAAAACATGCTGATGTAAATTCCAGTGAACTCTTAATTGTAAGCAATGGGGAAAATACACGGAATAACTAATTCAGTTTTACTAACTCTTTGTCAGTGGTCCCACTTCTATCATTTTTTTCTTTCACTTCGCTCTGTGAAGTCATTTAGTATTCCTCTGCATTCATCAGATTCCTTTATCTCCAGCACTTCCTCTACAACCATGCATTATACATTGACACCCTAAACTCCCTTGCCTGCTCTGATTACAGATTTCCATACATGTCTGCTGAAGTGATATTGAGCTACCCTATTTTAATGCATGGTGGCATGGTGCTTTCATTCCCATTCATCCCTGCCAGTGAAAAATGGCCAGCCTTAGTCAAGGGGTCAAGACTTTGTGTCTGGGCTAACATTAAAACAAGCTACCAGCCAACTGTCCACATAGACCCTTATTTCAATCATTCCACTCCATCTCTCTTGCCTACATCTTTCCCCCAGCCCTAAGCCTCCTCTAGGAAGATTCTGGTTTCACCTTAACGCCCCGAGTTATGTAAACATGTACAGCAGCAGGTGACTTCGAATGCTGCAATTTGAGAACA
>NW_027529794.1:661912-667029 GCF_008692635.1 Crocuta crocuta
TTTTTTTTTTTACGTTTATTTACTTATTTTTGAGACACACACAGAAAGAGGGAAAGAGAGAGAGACAGATGGACAGACAGAAAGAGAGAGACAGAACGTGAGCATGAGTGGAGGAGGAGCAGAGAGAGAGAGGAGGAGACAGAATTCCAAGCAGCCTCAGCACCGTTAGCACAGAGCCCAACGTGGGGCTTGAATTCACGAACTATGAGATCATGACCTAAGCTGAAATCAAGAGTCAGATGCTCAACCTACTGAGCCACCCAGGTGCCCCTGAATGCACCAAAGTTTAGTTGAGGAGTTTCCTGGGGCTTGGAGCTTGGGAGGGCAGTGATTTCTGAATCCTATAAAACAAAAAAGCAATTTATTTTCTCTAATGAACTATGATGTCCTTGCAATGTTTTAAAGGCTGAGTACTTGGGGTGACCATGACATGGCGCTCTGCCTCCAGTTCCCATGGCTTTTTTGGATACATTCTTTCTTTCCCAGAGCNTCATTCTTCTAAGAACTGCTTTGAATTTTAGAAACAAAATTCATTAAGAATCAGATTCAGTAAGAGATTGTGTGGTATACTGTGATACCACTTTTGGTCAAAAATGAGGTTTTAACTGTAAAGAAACAAGTATTTATTTTCTGGTTCATAAATTTGGCTTGTAAAAGCATTTCTAAAAGGAGGCCTCATGTTATTTGGGCTAATGAATCAATGGGATAAAGGGGTGGCTTCTTTGAGAGGACCCTACTGATTTGGATTGATACGTTCTGCTGGATCTGTTTATTTTAGAAATCAAAAAGCAATAATGTCATTTGTCAATTTACAGTAGTGGCCAAAAGTGAAACACTGTTGATATTTTCCTCTCAGAGCTCTATGTTTCTGGGTTTATACCGGAAGCTTTATAAATGCACACAATGTTGGCTACAACAACAATAATCCTCACCACAGAAAACATACCAATTGTAAAGCAGAAATCTGCTTTAAATGGCTACTTTAAAAGCTATATTAATATATTTTCATTTAGTATTAAACTGCTTCTTTACAGTGCTCTGGTGTAATGAATCAGAGATTAAAGTCATGATTCTTATGAACTTAAATAGGATAAAAATTTTAATATATACTTTTAGTTTGAAGATACTGTAACAGTCAAGAGTGTGTGAAATTCTGTTTGTTCATATATCCTTCTTTTCATTTTTCTTTTACACCCTGTACAAAAATGACAGTTAATTACCAGCCTAGCCCAAGAGGAGTGTTTCTAGTGATGATAAACAAAAGCTATTGTCAAGGAACATAACATTTACCATGACCAGAAAAAAGAGAATTATGGAGACAAATTACATGGAAATCTTACAATTAAAATACTTAGCCAAAAAACAGANTCTAGGAGAGAGAGAGAGAGAGAGAAACAGCGTGAGCAGGGGAGGGTCAGGGAGAGAGGGAGATACAGACTCTGAAATAGGCTCCAGGCTCTGAGCTGGCAGTCAGCACAGACCCCGACGCGGGGCTCAAACCCACGAACTGCGAGATCATGACCTAAGCGAAAGTCGGACACTTAACCGACTAAACCACCCAGGCGCCCCAGAAAACTATACATTTTAATGACAACTTAATCATCGCAATAAATTATAACTGCAAAGATACCGATATCACAACAGAAAGGAGATCATTCTTTTGCATCTGTAGACTAACTTTCATTTCCAACTAGGTAAGAGGCAGAAAGGAGAGACATGATGCCTGAATAAAAAAGCATATGAACAAATATTAAAAGAAATGGAGGAGAGGTGGAAAATATTTTCCTTCCATGGTGGATTTGAAATAAATTAACCAAAGTAACAGAGAATAACTGTTCATTATAACACGCACAGTTGGAAGAATCAAAGAAGCTAGTAAATTAAACTGTCATAGGCAATCAACTAGAATGTTAGAAATGCACGTTAAGTTAACTAATGGCTAAGAAGAAATACATTCAGGGCATTCTGAAGATAAAGTACTGGTCAGATAATTGAAAACTTACATTTACACATGATTTACTCTGCGGCACTCAATCTTTCTCAGGTTTCATTGTCTACCTTACATGCAGGAGACAGTGTCATCTTAAGCGTGAGTATAAATGATAAAAGCCACATCCAATGCATCTTTCAAAACACATCATTAAAGATGGTCTAATTTTCTCAGTAATAGAATTTTATGTATCTTTTTACTATTTAAAATTGATTTTATTTTCAAATTCGGTCTGAAATGACTTTGTCCAATTTTGAAAATAGTCTAAATTTAAATGCTTTTGGATCAAGGTTGCCTACATCTTCTCAGATATTTTCCAGATAAAATGCATACTTGAGAAAGTGAAGGGTGTACTCAGAACCAGAAGAAATGTTGGAAGATATTTTCTTCATCAGATTTTATGCTGAGAATGCAAAATTAATAATAAAACATATGCTGAATTACAGAAAACCTATCTCATTTTAAAAAGCTAAGTGAAGTATTGTTTTAGGAGACTATGGTGTGTCATCTGTTTATTGTTATTCAAAAAGAAGCACATTTTAGAGGATGTAAAGCCTAAATTACAATACCATAACAAAATACAAAGTCATAAATTCCCTTAAAATGTACTAAGAAAATAACTTATGAAACAGAAATTAGAATGTGTTTATGGTATTGGCTTAGAAACGCCAAGTTTACAATAGTATGAATGTTAGAAGGGGCAGTTTTTTAACAAGTACAAATTATATATTTTTAATGGATAGCTAAAGATAACTTCCAATAGCAAAAATTACATTATTTCTTCTGAACTACAATGATCAGATTCTAAAACTTTATCAATCCAAGGACCTGCAGCATCAACCAATATTTTGACAGCTGCTAAATACGTGTGTGTGTATATGCATGTATACGGATGAAAAGATAAAACTTAATTGTTAATTTCGGTTACAGAAATTTTAAAGGCACTTAAAATGGAGTTTACACATTTACAATAAATGCCAGAAACCCAGTACAAGAAGTACACACTCTTATGACAAAGGGCAGTGAGAAATACAACAAGTTCTGATTCCCTTTTAGTATGACTGCTTCCTTTGAGGGAATTATAAATACTGAACAGAGAACTGTTTAATTGAAAATAGACTCTTCATGGATATGTGTGATTAACTCCACCGCGCAATAAAAATTAACATTTAACACTGGCATGCTATAACAATGCTCAGAGGGTCTCAGGACATAGGGAGACAACAGCTATGCCTGTGACAGAGGATTAATTTGTCATGGTGGTAGTTTTGGATTGCCTATGGTATGGATTGTAAATCTAAATGAATAGTCAAATTAGTCTAAAATCCACAAAGATGGACAAATGCAGTAGCAGACTCTTAAAAGACATGCAGTTCCTCTGTACATGCATAACAGAGCTTTAATTGGACAATGGTGACATTAGCAAACTGTCAGCCTGGCCACTTCTTTCTTGCAGAAAGAATAAAGATACATAGAACATATGAGACATCACTGAGAAAGTAAATGTGCAGGAAACTGGAAAGAGAGATAGCAAGGGAATCCAGAATAGAGCATAAAAAAAAAAAAGGATGTCTTAAGAAAAGGAAAAAAAAGTTCATTTTCCCCTCTTTCCCATTATTAGGCTGTGAGGAGTATATAGAAAAATTTAAAGTGTTATTAGGAGCCAAAACTAGGGCTTAGGATTTGATTAATTGGGTTGAACTCTTAGGGTCCTGGAAGTATTAAAGTTAGTGGCATCTATTATACAAACCCCAGAAATGTAACAGTCGGGACGACAGCATAATGTATGACAAGACTAGGGCTGCATGCAAGGCTGCCTCCCTTTTCTGCAACTATAACGATCTGGACACGTGACAGTGGGCTTCGGGAGTACTTCCGGTTATAGCTGCCGGGCACACGCTTCCTGTTTTATATCTGTTTTCAGGCACTTAAATTTTCTGATAAGCTTTTGGTAAGAACAGAAGGGCTGAGGCACTAACAAAGTACACGCAGCGGTAAGACTGCATAAAATTAATAATTAGAGAACTAATTTAAGTATATGACTGCATCCAGTGTTAAAGCGAGGCAGGAAATGAGGGTTTGTCCTAGCACTTAAGAATGACACTAAGAAGGAAGGTCTACAGTCTATCAACTGAAAATTTCAGTCATAATGCCTAGTCACTGAGGCTAAACACATGCAGAAACTCTGTTTTAAAATTTAAATTGAAACTATTTCATTGCATTTCTTTATGCTGGCTTTGGATGAGGTGCTAAAGAAATACAAGAAATATTTCCAAACAAATCTTTGTGTATTTTAACATATCAAAAATACAGTCTTAGTTGATAACACTTTTTTTCAGGTCACTTTTTAATGGGCTATTTGTACACTTCCTTATCAGTTTATTTTTAATGTATATATTTTCTAAACCGTGGACTGCATTACCAGCCATTAAAACAACACAAAGCAGTTTGCAGAGGGTAATGTACATGCAAAGGAAATCCAGGCGTTACCACCCTGCACAGATTATCCTTTCTCCCTTTGCATGGCAAAATCCTACTTGTCAAGACCTGGATGAACTACTATAATCCAGTGACTAAAGCAGACACTTCGCCAACAAGGAAAAAAAAAAAAACGCATTTAAAAAAAGAAATGGATTCAAGAGGCAAACAAAATAAATAAATAAAATATCATTAATCTAAATAAGAATCAGCAAAGATAATAATAATGGGAAACATCTTTTGTTGTTTAAGAACAGCCTCAAACCAACATTCTAGAAAATACTAACA
Organism: Crocuta crocuta; assembly: GCF_008692635.1. Lineage (NCBI taxonomy): Eukaryota > Metazoa > Chordata > Mammalia > Carnivora > Hyaenidae > Crocuta > Crocuta crocuta. Next base: position 666,669 of record NW_027529794.1, read on the forward strand.
TGAAAGTAGAAAGGGGTAGCTAGGAGGAAAAGTAAACTATGGCCTACATTTTGATGAAAGAGTAGAGAGACTTATTAATTTTAACAGTGTTAGTATATTAGTTCATTACTTGTAGTCACTCTTAGAAACATAAACTTATATGTTTCTTAAAGATTTATGGAAATGCACTAAGAAAGAGAAACAGAATTTAATAGTTTCAAATCTTTTCGAGAAAAAAAATAGGGAAAATTTAATCAAATCGAAAGCAAGAAATATAGAATATGGATATAGCGCAAAATCAAAATTTGAGTGAAAAAGCAAGTTACACAATCAAATGTATAAAATGATGTGATTTAAGTAAATGTTAAATACCACACACGTG
>NW_027529794.1:667211-668150 GCF_008692635.1 Crocuta crocuta
CACGTGCGGGTGCGCGCGCACACACACATGCACACAACACAGACTGAAACTACACACACAAAATACTTAAGAATTCTTGCTTCCGGAAAGGTAGAAAAGGGAATTTTATTGGTAACAGAAGGTGACAAAGAGCAATTTATCTTTATCCTATTAAAAATATATTTGCCTAAAATAATAGTAACAGCAACTACTATTATTAGTTAATGGTCATTAAGAAAAGTTGCAGCCATTCATTCATCTGGCAAATATTTATTGCCTATCTGCCAGGTGCTGTGGTACAAATTAGAAAGTACTATTCTGGATAGACCAATTAAGCACACTTTACATTGTCACTTCTCTCAGATTAGCCAGAAATACACACTTGGGTGCAGGTAATCATTTTGGAAGGTGATCCCAGGAAGAAGAAGGTGAAGTAGGGATGCAAGGAAAGCCAATAAATGATATTAATGAGCAGGTTATTGCTGTGGGTGACTGAGGCTCAGTCTTGCTGGGGACCTCTGGGAAACCATGTAGAACATTCCTCATAATTGTCCCACTGGAGGACAGGGAAGCTACAGTGTTCAACTTCCCACTTTCCTTCCCTTCCAATATTGAGAAACACAGATTTTTTTTCACTATGAACACCAGATCACTGACTACATGTTTTCTTTCCTCTAATAAGCCATAAAAGAAGTGGTTCAGGAAAAATGGAGCCACATCCAGAGGGGCATGATATCCTAGAATATATGGAAACCTGACAAGTTCTGACTTAAAGTCATCTGTCTACAGTAGGCAAACAAGGCAACTAAAGAGATGAACAGCCAACTCAGTTTTCCTGCCTAAAAATATTTTTGACTTGTGCTGAGTAAATGCATAATCAGTGACCAGTGTTGATTCTCTTTTAAATTTTTTTAAAATTTATTTATTTTGAGAGAGAGCATGGGGGGGGGGGGAGGGGGG
>NW_027529794.1:668413-669607 GCF_008692635.1 Crocuta crocuta
GGGGGGGGGGGGAAGGGAGAGGTAGAGAGAGAGGGAGAGAGAAAATCCCAAGCAGGTTTTGCACTGTCAACACAGAGTCAACACAGAGTCCAGCACAGGCCTTGATTTCATGATCTGTGATATCATGACTTGAGCCAATACCAAGAGTCAGACACTTAACCGACTGAGCCACTCAGGTATCCCCACCACTGTTGATGCTCATATCACCACAGCAGGAGAGCAGTGGGGCTTTTGGAGCTAGAAAGATACGGTCTTGAGTTTCTGCTCCACTATGTGCCCAATGAGTCAATTGGTTAAGTTCTCTGATCATGGTTCTCCAACTATAGAATGAGAATTAACAGATGAATGGCAGAGGAGCATCATGAGAATGCTACTAGGAAAGAAATTTGATCTCTAGTACTGTCCTGTCCCTTGAAGTCAGGCTCTCATCTGCACTTGTGTGCCCCACATCTCCACTCGGAAGGTGGCATGACACACCGACACTCAACATGTATGCAGACTGAACTTCTGATGTGCTCCTGAAACCTAGCCATATCTCCCATTTCACTGAGGGTAACTCTATCCTTCAAGAAACTCAAGCCAGAAAACTTGCAGTCATCCTTGACTCCTTTCTTTCTCTGATGGCCCACATCTAAGGTGTCAAAAGGTTTGCTTAGCTCTCCTTTCAAAATTTATTTTGAATATAACCACTTCTAATCACCTCTTTCACTACAACTTTAGTCTGAGATGGGATATTTTTTGCAGACTCCCAACTGGTCTCACTGCTTCTACTGCGGTCCTTCAACAGTCAATTGTCTATAGAGCAGCAAGAGTGATCGTTTAAAGATAGAAATCACAGCATGTCACTCCCCTTCTTGGAACCCTGAAATGAGTCCTTTTCTCAGTAAAAATCAAAGTACTTATAATGGTCTGCGAGGCCTTTAAGGTCTGCCCGCCAACCAGTGCTTCTCACATGCGATTTATTACTACTGTCCTTCTAGTTCATTCGACTCAATCTATACTGGCCCACTTGTCAGGCTTGCTCCCACATAAGGCCTCTGCATTGGCTGGTTTTATTTTCCTAAATAAGCATAAAGCTAAAATCTCTTGTCTTATTCCTGTCTTTGCTCAATTATCACCTTGTCAGTAACGTTTGCCTTAGGCATCATATTTGAAATTGTAGCCAGTCTTCCTCACATTCTCTACTCCTGATCC
>NW_027529794.1:669773-673236 GCF_008692635.1 Crocuta crocuta
CCTCCTGATCCCCCCGCCACCATTTGCCGTACAGTCTTTTTTACTCCAAATGTGTTCCCAAACTAGTAGTGCTGGCAAAAGAACTTGCTAGCCATGCACAATCTCAGACCCCCGCTCGAGACTGACTGTAACAATCTGCATTGTAATGAAATCCCCAGGGGATTCACACACACATGAAAATTTGAGATGCAGGGCCATACGTCTCTTTCTATAGCATATGTAAACTTTTATATAACTTCTAGACAGTACTCTATTATATCCTTTGTTTAAATTCCACAGGATAAGGATTTTTGGTTTTTTTGTCTGTTTTTTCCTTTTCACTGCTCTATCCCAATTACTAGAACAGAACTCAGCACATTGGAAAATATTTGCTAAATGAATGAATCAATGCATGGATGAAAAATACCTGCAGTAATATGACCAGAATATTGTCTAATCTGTATGGAGTGCTTAACCAATGGTAGCTCCTCTTTCTCGTCTTCCTGGAGAAATCACAGTTGATAGCGAGGGCTTTGGCATTTTAACAAGGAAGAATGTGCTTTGCCAGACAACAAACAGCAAAAGTTCATAAAAGATATAATTTCTGTTTCATCACTTTGAAAATATAGATGAACAATCTTCTAATCTGTTCCTCACCACCAACTGCCCAATGATTACTAGATTTATTAAAAAAAGAGACAAACACATTAGCACTAATGGAAGGAGCTTAGAGAAAGTAAAGTTGGATCTGCAAATAATAATTAGTAAAACAAATTGCACTGGATGTGTTATTTTATTTCATGGGACATTTAAGTTAGAATCAATTGTCCAAAGACACATAAATCATGAGCATGACTGTGTCTCAAAAAATTAAAAATTCCATAGATTCTTTTATGTCAATGAATAAAATCAGTGTCTATCAAAGAATAAATTCAAAGATAAATGGGTTAAAATTTGCAACTATTACCTCTTATGCCAGGTCGAAGTGTTTTCAAGAACTGCCTAAACTAATAAAGTAAGGAAAAGGTAGCATATGCATGATATGACAAATAAGTGAAATTTAAAATTAAGTTGAAACCTTAGAATAAACTTTGTTGCATCCATACCTGTATCTATATATCTGTGTGTATGTGTGTATACACAAGCACATATTTTAAGCATATGTGTATATCCTACTAATTTTTAGATAAGTAAACGTTAACACTCAAGATAGACAACATTAGTCTGTTAAATATTTTACTGATATAAAACTTAAGGCAACAAACCCCAGTTAAAACAAAATTCAGAATCATTTTCAAAGTGCAAACCAGAAAGAAAAAGTATAATAAATCTTATCAGATTAAAATTAAGAACTGTTTGTGATCATAGTTACCAGGATAAAAAAAAAATGGTAAAAAGATAAGCCACGAACTGAGAGGAGATATTTGCAGTATATATTACTGACAAACACCTGGTATCCAGAATATGTAAAATACTCCTTTGAATGAATAAGCTTACAACAAATAACATAAAAATAATGTGGGCAAGCAATGGTTAAGGGCTTGATTACAGATATGGATGAACACACTGTGGGTGCATAAAATGGTGTAACTCATATAGAGAATAATGTCCCATTACCCAATATAATTCAAAATCTGCACAGAGACCCAGCAGTTCAACTCGTCAGTATATACATACGCTGGAGACATTTCTCCATATGTACAGCAGGAGACAAATATAAGAACATTCACGGCAGCATTGCTAAAAATAGCAAAAAAACCTCAAAATAGCCCATTGTCCATCAACAGTAAAATGGATAAATTAAATTCTAGTACATTCATACAATTCGATATTGTATAACAAGGCAGTGAGTAAATGCTGATACTGTCACCATTATTATATTTTCTGAAACATAAGTGAAGAAATAAGTCACAGAAGAATGAATATATTCAAATAAATACATTCCTATAACAAACTTAGCAAGATGATATATTTTGAGTTAATATCTAATATATGGTAAAATGATAAAGAAGAAGGAAAAAAAAAAACTACATAAAACTTTAGGACAGGAGTTACATATTAAGTCAGTGACATCTAAAGGGAGAATGGAAAAGAAGATGTAAGAGTCCAGGCCCCAGTGGGTTTTATAAAGTGTGGTATCATACTGCTTTATTTTTGAAACTGGTGGCTGAGATAAAGAAGCTCTTTTTTGTTTTTATTCTTTAAACCACCTCTATATGTTATATATATTCTTCTGTGTGTATAATATACTTAACATTTCTTTAAAAGTGTAAAAAGGTAAATGAAAGGCATTACAGTAAATCAACATGAAAAATGTCAATGACCCATTAAATAATATCACTACATTTTCTAGCAAGCATTCATTTATACAAAGTAAATAGCTAAGTAAGTATTTTCCTACAGCCCAAATTAGACATGGCCATGTTGGAGATCTGTGTTACGCTTTCTGCTGTACCCACTGTAGAACTAATTGACATAAGAAACTAGAGTCAATTAATAAATCACTTGAAATCAGAAGGGCCAAGAGGGAATCACAGTACCTCTGAATATAAAATTAATTGATTTAATTATTCCTAAAATCCATCTTTGAAATAGATATCCAGTAGAGACTTCACTGCTTCTTGAGTTTGTATTTCTATGACTTCCCTTGAATTGAGAAAATTTTCTCAGTTCTTAATACAAAACACCCTTGGCATCACTTAAGGTACCTCTCTCTGTAGGCCATCACTGCATCTAAGCATAAGCTTATTTTACTAATATCTCTTCATATGCTTATAGTAGAGCTCCATTCCCTCTACTTCAAAGCTTTTACTTAAATTCTATTCAGTAAACATCTGTACAGTTTGCTGCAGAAATTCAAGTTCAGTAAGAGATGACGGAGTGAGACATATCAAATAGGTTCATTCTAGATGTGCCCTCTTGATTTTTACAAGGCCACTGAGGCAGATTATAACTCTGTCAAATATCTTACTTCAAATAACCTAAGCAGACCCACTCAAAGTGTACCTCAAAGACACAAGACAGCTAGATTTGTATAGGTAGACGGCAAGGCTTTTATTTGCATTCATGTGTGCAAGTGTTTTACAGTAACAAATACCAAAACTAGGTTTCCCATCAGAACAATTAGAACAACAAAATTCTCCAGGCTTCTTGGGAATTCTATTATTCACTAAAGAAGTTTACTTAAGTGTTTTGACTAAATTTAAGCCCCAGATCTCTATATATTTGTTTTATGACTCCAAAAAACCCCCCAAAACCCCAAAACATGTGCACCTTCTTTGCTCAATATATTTCTGGAGAAATGTTTTTGAGAACATTAAAAAATAACTGCAAGAGCTTTTAGCCCCCCTTTCCCCCATGCGACAATCACCTTAGAAATAAAAAAAACCCACATACGTTATACTTAGTTTGCATAAAATATCTTAATAAAGATAAATGGGAAATGCAATTTTAAAAATGATTTAACTTAAAAAGAGACATACAC
>NW_027529794.1:674106-675509 GCF_008692635.1 Crocuta crocuta
TATCCATAAAACAATTTCATTGCTACTATTTCACTACATTCATGTCTTCACCCAGGAAAAACTGACTGAGCGTCATTGTGGATCAATGAATCAATGAGAATTTTAGTCATTAGAAGAGTTACTGACGCTGTGTATAGCTGCACTGACCTCACAGTTCCTGCCACATTGGCATAAAGAAAACAAGAGACTGCATTGTATGTTTCAAGAGAAATGCCATCAAGGTCACGGCATTAAAGAAGCCCACTTAAGTTCAGCTGACTTGACTGATTTCATTATAATTCTTTAGAATTTACGAACCAATTTTAATTGATTTAAAAAAATCAGTTACAGTGTGCTGTTATTAAATATGCGCATTTGGATAAATATGGCAGCCTTTAACGGTCCCACTTGAGTGTTTGCAGTCTTATGTTTTAAGCAAAAACATGTCAAAAATGAAAACTCAAAAAAATTTTAAAAATAAAAAAAGTCATCACATAATCTTGTTGTCAGTTAAAATTGTTATATGAAGGAGTCTCATTTAAAACAAAGTCTGAAAACTGAAAAAAAGTTCAAAGTCATTTATTTTGGTATACATAGTTTTCTGGTACTTAGAAATACCTACAACAGATATTGTATATTTAAGGAGACAGTTTCTAACTATCTAATTTTTATAATTTTCTGACATCAAATCAAATCTCTCCAATACTATACATAGTTCTTATTACATAATGTAAGCATGGCCATTAACATTTTCTCTCTTATAAGTGTTTGCTTAAAACCATGCTATTATTTGGAACAGTAGAACTTTGAAAATCACCTATGTCTACAGAAAGATAAAATAAATACAGATATATTAAATTTTATGTCAAACCACATAAGAAATGTAGCTTTTTAAAGAAGTTTCCAGAAACTATGGAACATTATATTCAACCTAAAGAAGTTTGGTCAACTTTAGCCACTATTTTTAGAATCTTGTTGATTCTTCTTGAATAAACTTTAGTAGGGGTGCCTGGGTGGCTCAGTCAGTAAGCATCTGACTTCGGCTCAGGTCATGATCTCACGGTTTGTGGGTTTGAGCCCTGCGTTGGGCTCTGTGCTGACAGCTAGCTCAGAGCCTGGAGGCTGTTTCGGATTCTGTGTTCTCTCTCTGACCCTCCCCTGCTCACGCTGTCTGTCTGTCTGTCTGTCTCTCTCTCTCAGAAATAAATAAAATAAAAACATTAAAAAAATAAAAAGAATTTAGTAAAGAAAATATATTCTCTTATTTGCTGGGGATATGAATAAGTATTTGATTCTTTTTTAAGGTAGCCTGTGTTTTACAAATGAACCAATGAATAGATCTGGCTATTTTAAAATAGCAACTTGCATGGTAAGGAAAATTAGTCATATTCAATCTTCCTGTAGTTATTATAAAGTCCAAATCT
>NW_027529794.1:675606-677732 GCF_008692635.1 Crocuta crocuta
TGTTTTATTAAAACAATGGCAAAATTCAACAATTTTAAGTAGAGAACAGATGATGTGATCTTTTTAATGCATATAAAACAAATATATACTCCTCATATAGAACTAGGCTCAGAATTTTATGCATGTGTTTTAAGCATTTTTAAAAATATCAAGCTTTTTACTTTCTTCAACAGATTAAAATTTTTCTTAATGTTTATTTATTTTTGAGAGAGAGACAGAGACAGAGTGTGAGTCAGGAAGGAGGAGAGAGAGAGGGAGATACAGAATCCAAAGCAGGCTCCAGGCTCTGAGCTGTCAGCACAGAGCCCCATGCTCGAACCCACAAATAGCGAGATCATGACCTGGGCCTGAGTCTGACGCTCAACTGACTGAGCCACCCAGGTGCCCCTCATCAACAGACTGAAATACATCTAATCTCCCATCAATAGCAGATTGGTTAAATAAATGCTGCTATAGATGCATTAGAACAAAATGTAATGACATGGCAAGTGTTCAGAAGGCAGTGTTAAGAGAAACAAAAGTGATGATACTAAACAGTATATAGATTATAACATAAATTTTCTTTAAAAAGAAATGATATTGATATAGTCCATTTTTCAAATTACATTTGGTAGTCCGAGGTGATAGAATGATGACAAATTTTTCTTCTTCCTTTTTATGTTTCTCTGTGTTTTCAAAATTTACCTCAGTGAAAACAATTACTGTGTGATAAGTAAGAAAGCACACACTTTAAAACTGACATTTCTTGCTAAATTTAGATAGTAAGACTGGTAACTGAAACAGAATTAAGACAGGAGGGCAAAATTACTTTTCTAGAAATACAGACCATTAACGCAAATGGACCATATCACTAGTGATTTAATGCCATTATTTTATATGTTAATGTTTTTACTTTTAGGTTACACTTTCATGAGTCATTAAGTCAGACAAACAATATGGGATTTATAATAGATGAAAATCATTCAAAGAGTATATGGCTGTTTTGAAAAGATATCATGAGTGTTTGGTTTTACTACAGTTTACAAGACAGTGCTTATCTATATCCTGACAAAGTGTGGTTATTTTCTTGATCCATGAAGTATGGAATCATTTATTCTTTAGAATATACAATGTTAAATACCTGATCATGGGGAGAGAATCAGTAACAAATGGCAAGCTCTAAGGCTTATGTGATTACTTAACAACATTAATAGCACAGCTTATATGATTGTCTGTGAATTTACTGGTTTAACCATCTAAATGGTCTTTAAGCTTTTCCAAAACAAAATAGCCTCAGTAACACATCACCTAAGGAGGTTTAAGAAGTTTTCACATACGGATTACAGAAACTTTAGAGAGCACTGATCATTTTATTTACTAAAAACAATGTTTATCAGTAAATTGCCTTACATTATTCCTAATATTTTTCAGAATATATTTTATTCCAGAATGAAGTTATAATATACTTGCAAATTTTCCTTGGAGTCACTTGCTCAGTTTCAGGAAGTATAGTCAAGTAATTAACAAGCTAAATAGAACTAGAGAGAATATACATAATAAAGACAACAATTTTAATATGCACGTGCTATGTACTCCCTAAAGCATCACATGATTACACTAAGTATGCTACATTTCTATTATCAATCCATTTCTTTTTTTTTCCATTTCTTTTTAATAAGGCATGTCATTTATTATATTTCAATCATGAATCTCATCCCATCAATTTTTTATGTGATAGGAGCTAGATAAATATATATGCTTATACATTTGAAGTATATAATAATACAGCATAAAAATGTACCATATAGTAATATAGTACAAGTATATGGTAATATAGTAAAATAGTATAGGTTTTGAGACATAGGTTTGTCTCCGTTTTGAGACAGAGACAGAGAGAGAGAGAGCTCTAATGGCAGGTGTCTAGCTTTCCCCATATTCTATTCAATATTTTAAGTCAATGATATGGATGAAGTCATATAAGGAGTAATTATGCAATTTTCCAGTAATGTGAATGTGAATGGGTTACTGAATATGGGATGACTGAATCAAAATCCGAAACAATCTCCACGAGGGGAATTGTGGGCCTAATATAATAACATACATTTAACAAGAATAAAAAATATTCTACACTTGGAAACCCAAGCCAG
>NW_027529794.1:677885-679145 GCF_008692635.1 Crocuta crocuta
TGAGTTTCCCAAGCCATAAATGTTACCAAAAAAAGGTAAAGAAGATACAGTGTGGGGTAAAAAGAAGATGAATACAAGTAAGTAGTGGTAGCAGTAGTGCATTTGTGGCAGTTAACAGTAATAGTTGAGTTTCAGTGTAATTGAGTATAAGCACAATGATGAGGCAATAAAATACTGGCAAATGTGAACAAAGGCTGCCTTTCTAGGAAATATAGTAACTCTACTGTAGTAGTGTACTCCATTGTGGATTATAAAGGTCAGACGATACATGAGTATTCCTTGTGAGGCACACAAACAAACCATGGTTCATACCAGGAAGAATGGGTAGGGGAGTGTAAGAACTTAAACACAGGTTGCATTTAAAAAGTATTTTTAACATGTACAACATGCCTAGCATTGTGTTAGGCAATGGAGAATAAAAAAAAAACTATTCTTGTTATCAGGAAATTTATATAGTATCAAGGAATGAGGCACTAAAAAAAGAAATGATAGTGGTTATCCTGAGGCAGGTCTTAGCTCAATACAAGAACTTTCCACCTTTCAAAACTGTCTAAAGATTGTACCTCATTGGGAAATAATGAGTTCCCCTTTGCCAGAGGTTTGCAAACATAATCTCCAAGGACACAGAACATGTGACTTGTAATAGAAGGGATTCAAGAATCAGATGCCTGTTATTTTCAATCCCTTTCTGATTGGATCTCTTAACTGAGTTCAGTGGAAGGAGTCAGACTAGAAGAAATTTCATATGATCTGGGCTTGTATGCAGAAAGGATTCAGAAATGTGGTGAGGAAGAAGGAAGATGTTAGGCCAACAGTGTCAGCAGAAGTATGGGTCTGGGAATATGTACAATACACTGTGAGGAGAATGAGTAGCCCAGTAGGACAAGAAGATGTTTGTGTTGGAAAGCAATAGGACGTAAGCATGTTACGCTGATGCAGGATCTAAAGAGAAATTTCTTGCAGTCTGTGAGCAATATCTCGTGCTTAACAAAGACTTAGTACACGGGGAGTGAGAGTTTTCTGAGAAAGACACTGTCTTGCTTGTTACACAAGGCTGACTTTACAAAAAAGGCAACAAAAAGCAGGGATGCTATTCGAGAACATATTTGGTCTAATTGGTGATTTTTCTGTTATTTGAACAAAAGTAAAAAAGTAAAATTTTGAAACAAGGCATGCACAAATAATTTAAACCTTAGAGGCAAGTTAAAATAATGTGTCATTAGAAAATGTAAATGTCTGGAACAAATGCCACCTTTCATA
>NW_027529794.1:679244-686771 GCF_008692635.1 Crocuta crocuta
GTAATTTTACCTCTGTTTTTGCTCTCTTGTTCTCTCTCCTTATCTCATCCCAGAACTCTGTGGGGAGCCAATGTTCTCCACCCATTCTCTCCTATTTTTCAAAATAGATACATATTTCAGAGTTACACAAAATTCTGAACATACACGGAAGAATAAAATGTATCATAAATTTAATCAGGAATAATAGAGTAATAAATATTTCCTTACCTGCTGCTGTCTAACCTATGTGCTAAATGTGTTGAATTGACTGTTTTACAAATTTCTGCCACCCATCCATTAATCCAATATGCATAAATCCAATAAATTAAATGCAGTACTGTACAGATTTCACATTTGTAGTTCACTTACTACCTAATTCTGATAACGGTAGAAACCACATTCTGTTTGCTTCCGTTTAAACTGGCAGTAATTACTATGAGTGATCCCATTGTCTTTTATAGTTTACTCTTGACATTTTATTTCAGTTTTTAAATGATGATTGACTGTCACATTATTTCCAAGATTAATTTATAATGAACAGATCATTTTCCATGGCTTCTAAAAAGAAAATTAACCTAACTGAAATAATGAAAATTCCGGACAAATCCCACAATATTAATAAATTCATTCAAGTATCCTAAATACTTTTCCATCATTTTTTATATGAATGGCTGTATGGTGGTGTTGGTAGTTCCGTGTGCGTGCGCATGTGCACGTGTGCGCGTCTGAGGGCATGCATGTGCACCTGCAGCATTCCTTTCATTACTAAGTGAATGGCTGAAAGCTAAGTTTCCTGCTCAGCATCTGGGTTTTACAATACAGGCTCTGAGGTTAGGACACATATGGGTTCAAATCATTGTCCATTCCTTACTAGCTGTAGCAATTTACTTTAGCTTTCTCAAAGTCAGTTTCCTGAATTTTGGAAATTAGAACAATAAAACTACCTGCATGTGATAGTTTTATGTATTAGCATAGCCACACTATAGTCCTTACTTAATCAACCAAACACTAATTCTGGAGTTGCTGGAATGGCATTTTGCAGATGTGATTAAAGCCCACAAGCAGTTGACTTTAAGTAAGGGACATTATCCTGGATAATCTAGGTGGGCCTGAGGCAAGCAGGTGAAAAGCCTTAAGAGCAGAACTGAGAAGAAGAAATTCCCTCTGTGGACTAGAGCCTCAACTCACATCCAAGAATCCCTAGTCTGCCCTTCCGACTTACTGTCCTACAGATTTTATACTTGTCTAGCCAGCCCCTCAAACTGCATAAAGCAATTGCTGGCAATAAGTGTCTTTATACACATCTTCCTATTGGTTTTGTTTCTCTGGCTGAGTCTTGACTGATATGCCTACTGTAGTATTTTATGAGGATGATGAACCAAGTGGCTGGCATAAAGTAGTATGATGATGTACCTAATAAATGTTATTATAAGAGAACAAATATGTTAAAGAATTTTTTAAAGTACTGGTTGTTGTTTTTTTCAATTCATAAAGTACTGATTGTTAACTTCACACTGAAAAAGAAGGTGGGACTATTTGTAATAAATATCATTCATCAAAATGCAAGAATGTACCTAGAAACCTGTAGGATGCTGTCAGGTAACTATCACACTAAAATCTCCAGTCCATCACCAATTTGTTTGTTTTGTTTTTCTTCCTGAAAGACTTAATCCATGTTATATTGGCTGATATTAAGGATTCATAACAGCTGACTTACCTCTCAGGTCTTAATCGTTTAATTTTTAAAAACTGTCTATTTTTGAAAGAGAGAGAGAGAGGGCACGTGCCCAATATGGAAGGGGCAGAGAGAGACAAGGAGAGAGGATCCTAAGTGAGCTTTGGACTGATAGCAGAGAGCCTGATAAGAGGCTGGAATTCATGAACCATGCATGAGATCATGATGCAAGCCCACGTTGGATGCTTAACCAACTGAGCTACCCAGGCACCCCCTGATCCTTCAAGTTTTAAAGGTTTGATATTCTCAGAGGAATTTACAACAGTTTTGGAGTTTTGCAACATTCCATATAGACAAAGTGATGTATGTAGCATTAATTTTTTATTTTAAATGTCTCTGGATTACTTTTAGTGTTTTACTATTATGGGTTGTTTTTTTTTTTTGTTTTTTTTTGCTTTTGTCTTGAACATTTCTTAAAGGTTTTATTTTAATTCCACTTAGTTAACATACAGTGTTATATTAGTTTCAGGTGTAAAATATAGTGATTCAATAATTCCGTGCATCACCCACTGCTCATCACAAGTGCCCTCCTTAATCTTCATCATGTATTGAACCCATCCCCTCACTCACCTCCCCTGTTAACCATCAGTTTGTTCTCTACAATTAAGAGTCTGTCTGTTTTTTGCTTTGTCTCTCTCTTCTTTTTTCCCCTTTGCTCATTTATTTTGTTTCTAAAGTCTACATATAATAATATGGTATTTGTTCTTCTGTGACTTATTTGGCATAGCATTATACTCTGTAGCTCCATCCATGCCACTGAAAATGGCAAGATTTCATTATTTTTATAGCAGATACGTCATTTGCAAATATCTTCTCCCATGCAGCAGGTTGCCTTTATGTTTTGTTGATTATTTCCTTCACTGTAGAGAAGGTTTCTCTTTTGATGTAGTCCTAATAGCTTATCTTTGCTTTTGTTTCCCTTGCCTCAGGAGATGTACCTAGTAAGAAGTTGCTCTGGTTGATGTCTAAGAGGTTTACTGTTTGTATTCTCCTCTAGGATTTTAATGGTTTCATGTCCTACATTTAGGTCCTTAATCCATTTTGAATTTACTTTTGTGTTTGATGTTTTCTAATGTTGGATATTTGGATTTGAATTTACTTTTGTGTTTGGTGCCTAATGTTGGATATCTGGATTTAGTGTATTCTTGTGTGCATTCCTGGTTAACAACCACAAGTACCCTTGACTCAGTTTCTACAGGGCAGAGATATAAACCCAAATAACTAATTTTTAAAAGCTAAAAAAATTTTAAAAATAAACAATGGAAAGAATAGGTTGACTGCAGAATAAAAAAAAAGATTTATGTCATCAAACTTGTTATCTGTGGTAAAGTGATTCTCACAGTTTGTGAACCTTATAGCATTTCTAAGAAAATATATTTGCTCCAAGAATATCTTGTGGAGTTTGCACTGATCTTGAGCCAACTAATCTCCAAATAGTTCCTGGTCAAATAAGCTAAACTTTAGACCAAATCAATGAAATTTCCAAAATAAAATAATTCTTCACACTTCTCTATAGAATTTTAAAGATTAGGAGTGATACTGCTATTAGAACAGCCATGGCTAAAGAATGCTTTTATATAAAATACTATATCTAGAAACTTTGGCTTAAAATTGTCAGTAAAGGAGCCAATAACAAGTTAGGTGGCTTGTTGAACATATATAGTTATTAATGAGAATGGAAGCTTTTGAGAGTGTCATATCCATTGAGCCCTTCCATGAGTATTACATGGAATACTTCTGTCCATGTAGTTTTCTTAACAATAAGCAGGAAAAAATTTATAATCCAACAGGCATAGCAGAGGAAAATCTTTGTGGGTTTATTTAATGCAGGTTTTAAAATGAGCGACAGGCATACTTTGGAGATACTGTGGGTTTGGTTCCAAACCACCGCAAAAAAATGACTACTGCAATAAAGTGAGTCAAATGAATTTTTTTTTTGTTTTCCCAGTGCATTTAGAAGTTATGTTTACACTATACTACACTGTAGTTTATAATGTGTGCAATAGCATTATGTCTTTAAAAAAGCAATGTACATTGCTTAATTAAAATACTTTATTGCTAAGAAATGGTTAACTGTTAACTGAGCATTCAGCAATTCATAATATTTTTGCTGGTGGTGGGTCTTGCCTCCAAGATGATGGCTGCTGACTGATCAGGGTGTTGGCTGCTGAAGGATGGGGTGGCTGTGGCGATTTTGTAAAGTAAGACAATAATGAAGTTTGCCACATTTCTTTTTTTTTCAAAATTTTTAAAGTTTATTTTTTTTTGAGACAGAGCACGAGTTGGGGAGGGGCATAGAGAGAGGGAGACACAGAATCTGAAACAGACTCCAGGCTCTGAGCTGTCAGCACAGAACCTGATGCGGGGTTCGAACCTACAAACTGTGAGATCATGACATGAACCAAAGTTGGACACTTAACCAACTGAGCCACCCAGGCGCCCCTGCCACATTTATTTTCACAAACTTTTCTTTTCACAAGCATTTATTTTCTCCATATTTGATACCTTGTGACAGCATTCGACCCACAGAACTTCTTTCGAAATGGAAGTTAACCCTCTCAAACCCTGCCACTGCTTCATCAATTAAGTTTATGTGATAATCTAAATCCTTTCCTGTTATTTCAACAACCTTCACAGCATATTCACTCTTAAGAAACTACTTTCTTTGCTCATTTAAAACAAGCAACTCCATCCCCATTCAACTTTAATCAAGAGATTATAGCAACTTGGGTTTTATCTTCTGGCTCCACTTCTAATTTTACTTCTCTTTCTATTTCTACCACATCTTCAGTTACTCCTTCCACCGAAGTCTTGAAACCCTCCAAGTCATTCCTGAGGGCTGGAATCAACTTTTTCCAAACTTCTGTCAGTGTTGATAATTTTGACCTCTTCCCATGAATCATGAATGTTCTTAATAGCACCTGGAATGGTGAATCCTTTCCAAAAGGTTTTCAATCAACTTTGCCCAGATCCATCAGTGGAATCACTATCAAGGGCAGTGATAGCCATATAAAATATAAGTCAAAATTGCTCCTTGATCCATGTGCCAAATAATGGATGCTATTCAGAGGCATGAAAACAACATTAATGTCATTGTACACGTCTATCAGAGCTCTTGGGTGACCAGGTGCATTGTCAGTGAGCAGTAATGTTTTCTTTTGAATAGCAGGTCTCAACAGCAAACTTAAAATATTCACTAAACCATATAGGAAACAGATGTGCTGTCACCCAGGCTTTGTCGTTCCATTTATAGAGCACAGGTAGAGTAGATTTAGCATAATCCTTAAGGGCCATTGGATTTTTGGAATGGGAAATGATCACTGGCTTCAATTTGAAGTCACCAGCTGCGTTAAGTCTCTAGGAAGAGAGTCTGCTTGTCCTTTAAAGGTTTGAAGTCAGGCATTGACTTCTCTTTTCTAGCTATGAAAGTCCTCGATGGGAATCTTCTTCCAATAGTTTGTTTCATCTACACTGAAAATGTAGTTTAGTGTAGCCGTCTTTATTAATTATCTTACCTAGATCCTCTGGATAACTTATTGCAGCTTCTCCATCAGCACTTGCTGCTTCACCTTGTACTTTGATGTTATTAGGTCAGCTTCTTTCCTTAAGCCTCATGCACAAAACTCTGTTGCTTCAAACTTTTCTTCTACATCTTCCTCACCTCTCTCAGCTTTCACAGAATTCAGAGTTAGGGCCTTGCTTTGGATTGGGCTTCAACTTAAGGGATATCTTATAGCTGGTTTGATCTTCTATATAGACCACTGAAACTTTCTCCTATCAGCAAGAAGGCCATTTTGGTTTCTTATCATTAGTGTGTTCATTGGAATAGCACTTCAAGAAAATTTTTAATGTTTATTATTTATTTTTGAGACAGAGACAGAGTGAGAGTGGGGGAGGAGTAGAGAGAGAGGGAGATACAAATTTGAAGCAGGCTCCAGGCTCCAAGCTGTCAGCACGGACATGACATGACATGAGATCATGACCTGAGCTGAAGTTGGACGCTTAACCAACTGAGCCGCCCAAGTGGCCCCTGGAATAGCACTTTTAATTTCCTTCAAGAACATTTCCTGTCAATTCACACCTTGGCTATTTGACACAAGAGGCCTACCTTTCAGCCTATTTCAGCTTTCGGCATGCCTTCCTCACTAAACTCAATCATTTCTAGCTCTTGATTTAAAGTAAGAGACAAGTGTGTCTTTCCCTTAAACACATAGAAGCCATTGTAACATTATTAACTGGCCTAATTTTAATATAGTGCCTCAGGGACTAGGGAATCTCAAGGAGAGGGAGAGAGATGGGGGGATGGCTGGTTGAGAGAGCAGGCAGAACACATAAAATGTAGTCATTAAGTTCAGGATGTTGTGTGGAACATCAAAAACATTACAATAGGAACATAAACGATCACCCTAACAAATATAGTAATAATGAAAAAGTTAGAAATATTGTGAGAATTAGCAAACTGTGACACAGAGACACAAAGTAAGTATATGTTGTTTGAAAAATAATTCCAATAGACTTGCAGCATTGCTACAAACCTTCCATTTGTTTAAAAAAAAAAACAAACACACACACAGTATCTGTGAAACAGAATGAAGTGAAGGACAATGAGATGAGGTATGCCTGTATGTTACTGTGAGGAAGTACTGGGGTTTGTACTAGGGTAGAATTGATTATATTATGGCTTTCATTGTTAAACGAGAATGATAAATGGACTGATATATTGGTATTTGTGTTATATATTTCTTATTTGTCCTATAGCATAAAGTTGTGTGTCCTGTAATGAATCCTGTCTGATATGTGTATATCAGATAAAAGTGAGTAACAATTCTAGGAGGGGATCCAAAATGAATAAAACATAAACATTATCCTCAACAAATTCACTAGGTTGGAAGAGAGGCTAACCTAAAATTTTCTGAATAATAATAATAAAGTCAGGGTAATTAAAAAAAGAAATGGACCAAAAAATGAACAGAACATTATGAATGACAAAAGAAGGGGGCTAGGCTTAACTAATGGAATACAGAAAGAAATCAATAAAGATTAAAAGAAGAAAACAAAAAAGGAAAATAAGAGACAAATATGAGGGCAACAAAGGGAAATGAGGTAGAAATTAAGCCAGTGCTAGTGAATATAATAGGCAAAGTCAATTTGCATGGTCTTCACAAGAATTGTGCCCCCACGCACTATATGCAGCCACCCAGAGAGTGGAAAGATTGAACTCGAAGGAGAGATTGAAGGAGCCTCATCTCTTGAAGCAAAGGAGATGTGAACTGACAGAAAAATCATGACTGTCAAAGGGGAAATAATAGAGGAACTCCATCTTTAATGATATAAGTGACCATTTCTTGATTGAACATGTCACCATGGTTAGCGCCACTGGCAAGGCCAACCTTATTGCCTGCCAGGTAGTTAGTAAGAAATTTTACAGTGATTTCTCACTAAACTGTTTTAGTCTTGAGAAAAGGACCACGTCAAAAGATTCTAGCAATTGTTAGCTCTGTCCTTGATCATTCAAACACTTTGCTCCAGCAACTATTAAATTATGGAAAATCACCAAATTTAAGATGAACCCAGTAGCAATTAAGGTAGCATAAAAATATAAGTGGTTTTAGAATACGTTGTGACCAATGGCATAATGTATCTTCTTAAATTATTACATTTTCTACAGAGTCAGTAAGGAATGATTCAGAGTTTTTATTTGGAAAGAAATTAGTCAAACAGACAGTTATCTATTTTTCATATGGAAGATAACATAAGCAATTGGAAGAAAAATAAAAGGCTGCATAAACAGACACTGAAAATTAATTCCGTTT
>NW_027529794.1:686965-690581 GCF_008692635.1 Crocuta crocuta
TTTATAAATAAATTAATAGCTATATCAATGTCAGAAAACTGACAATGCTAAAAAATAGTAGAGTGAAATATTTTTAACAAAATAATGGTGAAAAAAATCCCTTGAAAAATAATTAGTTGCTATGTAGCTGCCACATGCAAGAAAATTAATTACTAACAACACCTATTCTTCCTTCAATCTTCTCATTAAGTTAGGAAGTAGCAGCTCTTAATGAGCAAAATAAACTTAAATGGTGTTTTAAAGATGTTAGAAATCCATGAATGATATGATATAGGCTAAACTAGAAATGTCTATAAAACTAAGAGCTAAAAAAAAAAAAAAAAGTAAACAGGACAAAAATAGACAAACAGGAAAAGCAAATATAAAATCCCAAAAAAAAGCTTTATCAAATGTTAGTGTTATTCTGCTTCTGATCCAGTGTTAATCTATACTTGATGGTGATGCCTAATGTATTTCTTAGGATTTTTGTCATGTTTTTCCTCCTACTCACTTGAGTGCTATTGCCAAACTTCTAGAAATATGTTGTAGCCCAAAAAGAAACTTTTATACTCTAACTATGAAAAAGAACAAGGCAGCTTCAAATATTTATTTGCCTAAAGTGATCTCTAACAGTACGGCAGCAAAAGGTGTGTGAAATAATTGATGATCAGGTACAAGCTTACATTTAAGAGTAGCCTATGTGAGGGAAAATGTAAAAATCTAACATGATAAATAAATATTGCAAATGAGAACTAAAATAAAGATATGATAAAAAAATTAAAGGTAATTTTTTAAATAACTTGGAATTTATGTTTGTGCTTCATTGGAACCTTTATTCAGATTAAAGACTGGGTCACACACACACACACACACACACACACACATACACACACATACACACACACCAGAAAAAGATTAAGTAGAAAAGCGAAAGACTTAATATTCGAGGAAAGATGTTATTTAGCATATGGAGAGCTCTTAAAAATGAACAGAGAAATATACTCATGTGGAAGGTATGGTTGAAGCATAAGGGGCTCCAAGTGTGAGAAACACAGACTTGTGAAAAATTGTGACAAAATGACTATCGTTAAGAAAAAATGTTAAGGAAAAATTCACTGTAAATGGTTTTTAAAAGCAAATATAAAATCCTACATTACGGTGATCACAGTACAGGATATTCTACATCTAACTGACAAATAAGTTGTAAATAAGTCAAGAGGCTTGCAAGGTTTTTTTCTGAAAATCATGAAGAAACTGGGTAATGAAATTATGAAATTTATGATCGTAATACATAATTTAGCTTTAAATAGGGAGAGCACATTAAAATGACTCACATTATTAGGACTATGTTGTTTCATGTCCTATGAGCCTGGATTATTAGAGGGTTTGCTGTTTCAAAGTATAAATATTTCCCAAGCCTTATGAAAACCAGATTTCATTTTTTTAATGGTTATTTATTTTTGAGAGAGAGAGAGAGAGAGAGAGAGAGAGAGAGAGAGATCACTACTGGGAAGGAGCAGAGAGAGAGAGGGAGATGGAGGATCTGGAATAGGCTTTGCGCTGACAGCAGAGAGCCCAACGTGGGGCTTGAACTCACGACCTGTGAGATCATGACCTGAGCCGAAGTCGGATGTTTAACTGACTAAGTCACACAGGTGCCTCCAGATTTCATTTTAAAATGTACTATTATTTGTATTTCTAGTCACTGACAAGTTAGGAGAGTTAGGTCCAGTCTGTTTCACCCATTAGATTGTAAGCTTCCAGAGGATCAGGACTTTGTACCAGTGCCTCCTCCTTTCTGTGGTCATGTCAGTGAAAATTTCACTTGGCATTCCTCAATAAAAGTTTCATGAGTGAATTAATAAAAATGGAGAGATCTGCAATGAAATGAATGACAGCTAAGTGTTAGTATAAACTATGTGATTTAACTTCATTAAAATATGGAGATTTTAATTGGAAGCTACCTTATACACAGATAAAAGGTAAATTAAGAAACTTTGAATGGGCTTTTATTTACATCAGCAATAAATATATGAAATTTGTTATCTACAGTAAGTAGAGTATATTAAAATATAGTTTCTAATGAAAGTCAAATAAAGATTATGCATGGTCACCGCTGGGGTAATATCAACTGCAAATCTCGCTGGATGTTCACCAATAGGAGGCCATCAGATCTGCCTAGTTACAGACTGCAGGAAAAAAGAATCTTAATTTATCATAAAGAGCAGACATGGAAATCAAGGGCCAGGTTGTTCAGGCAGAGAAAGAGATAGGAGTATGGGAGGGGGAAGAGGAGAAGGAAGAGACAGACAGAGAAAGAGAAAGAGAAAAAGAGAAAGGGAGAGGGAGAAAGGAGAGGCAGATTGAGAGCAATAGTGTATCTTTCAATTTAAATGACATAATCATGTGTGTTGGGCATAAGAACTAGACTCTAAACCATGGTTGAATTTAGGCAATGATTGGTGATTTTGAGAACCTGTACCAGGGCTCTAAATCAGAACTAACAACTCAAGTCTGTAAACATGCCAGAACTAGGGGGAAATAGGGAACAGTGACCACTGGGCCAGTGGCCTGCCATACCTTACTGCTAATGCACTGCAATCCCTATTTTGGGGTCAGTAAAAGAGTCCTAGGCATAGATGATGTTGGATGTTCACCTTTAACAAATGATAGTAAACTTCAGTCATATTTTCAAACTGAACTTGGAAATGTCAAGACCAGATCTTGACACAAGGAATAACCAGGGAAAACAGGATATAAAGAGAAATAACAAGGTACTTGAAATTGATGTCATTATCAGGTAGATTTAACATCTGGGAACTTGGAATTGAAACTCAAGGATTATAAAGTAAGAACAGTGTTTATGTTTTGTAGTGTACCATAGAACCAGAAGACCTCAATTTTTCTTCTAGAAACCTGAAATGTACTTTTGTTAGCCTTTGAGCTCTTCAGAATTTTCACAGGTTAGAAAACATTTCATTAGTGAACTGAGACACAGGAAGTCGAGCAATAAGACACAAGCAAAATTAAATGGAAATTGAGGCTTAATGAAGCATAGTCCAAATAAAGACAGTATAAAATAAGCATTTAAATGAAAGTTAATCAACAAAATGAAGATTGTTTTTCTAAGAACGAAAGAAGTAAAGCTAAGTTAAATTTTCTGCATTTAGTAAGTTTAGAGCCATATGGCTATCTTAAGCTCATCTACAGGGATTTTACTGAAGAGACACAATATAGATATCCTCCTTAAGGTACTAGTTAGATTAGATATTGAGAGGAACAGATTTAGAAAACTCATTAAGTTTACCTTGTATAGGAACCATCACACATAACAGCGTTCAAAAAACCAGGTAAATCGACATGTCTAATTTTAACAGTACATCAACCATCTTGGCATTGTCTTTTTGACAAAAGGCATAGTACTACTGAGAAGTACTGACTAAACCTAATAACATATATTTCAAAACATATTATCTTAAACTTAAGAGGGTCCCTCATTTTGCTGTATTAAAAAAAATTATTTTACCCTATAAGTGCACACACATTCTCTGTTTTCTAAGGTCACTCCAGAAGCACTGACGGATATTTTTCCTCTGGGTGGATTATTAAAATATTAAAAAATACACTATATATTTTT
>NW_027529794.1:690791-691072 GCF_008692635.1 Crocuta crocuta
ATATTTTTCATCCTGATTTATTTAAGCAAACACACAAAGCATGAAAGAGGGGGAAAGTTTAAATATTGAAAAATAAGGTAGAGATATTCCTTTTAAGTTTAAGGGTGTCATTGGTTAAAGACTGTCACAATAGATCTATCATATTTACATTTTAATTATCTCCAAGGAATGTATGAATATTAAATATGAATTAATAAATTAACATCCATAATTCTATGAATATTAAATCAAATGACATAAATTTCTAAAAGCTCCCTAATCTATACCACTGTTTTCTTCAA
>NW_027529794.1:691080-696847 GCF_008692635.1 Crocuta crocuta
CCACTGGTATCTTCAACATTTGTTAACAGGAGTTGCTTAGAGATCTGGGCTCTGTTCTCATCAGATAAAACTAACCCCCTCATAACTCTGAGGTGCAACTGGGAAACCTAACTCAAAAGGGAGAATTCCCCAATGAGAAAAAGCAGAGCTCTTCATCTTGAATTGATACAAATTTAACTAGATTCTTGATCTTTCCCTACAAAATCAATAGGACTTTTTGCGAGCCATTCTGAACTCACTAGTTGAGAAAACTCCTCGTGAGGTTAAGGCAAGTTTGCATGGTCTCTTGCCGTCAGATGACAACTGATATCCACCCCCCACTCAATTATTTCTGCTTGAGCACAGATTCCCAAGGCACCTTGTTGATTGGATCGAGAGTGACTTGTCCCTTTATTATAGCTCACCATGTAAATCAACTAACCAAAAATGTTTCTCATGCCCTAGCTATTCAAGAAACCATAGACAAAAAAACTAGACACAAAGGTAAATGCACTTGAAGAGGCTGATCTATGTATTGGAAATGAGCTAAACTCTTTAAAGGTACAGTTTGCTCTCTTGTGCCATAAGGAATATAACTGGACAATTAAGTCTGGCCTTACTAGAGAGCCTAACTTAGAGAGAAGGAAGAGATAAGGGCAGAACATAAGTTACCACGTATACCTTTGCTAACTGGTGATGTATAGCAGCCTCTTCCCTCAGGCCAACATTCCACAAACACCTTCCCTTACACTGGCAGCTGTGATGAGGAGGGATAAGAGTATCTACAACTTAACCTATGACTTAATCTTAGCATTAATAAAATGTGTATGTTTCCTGCTTTTCACTAAGAACACCCTGTTATTTTCTTAGTTGCTCAACCTCACTATAGTTATGCAAGAATATTTCTGTAAAACCTGTTTCTGTACACTTTCCAAAGCATCTTATCACAGAGAACTATCCATTGTAAAAATTCAATTTTCTGATCCCATGATATCATTTGACCTATAAATAGAGAAACCAAAACCCACAGGACAGAGGTGCCTGCCTGATGATCAGAAAGAATCTCGGGGCTCTCTCACTCTCTCTCGCCAATACTGTCCATCCTTCAGGGACCCCTCGACCGGCTGGAGCTGGACTCCGGCAAGAACTGTCTATTTCTTCAGCGTTGTATTGCAAGAGTGCCAAAGCAAAAGGAAAAAAAAAAATAGCTCTATCATCTGTTCTTATTAAAAATAATTAATGAGGAGACAACAGGAGAAAGCTGGGGCCGGAAATGAAGTCTGGCTGTGTTCAAGCTTTCTCCAATATTAATAAATAATGACTATGATGCTTGATTTCATAAACCTAGTATCACATTTTACAAAGTGCACTCAACTCAGTAGACAAACTGAACAGTGAGAGACCATGTAGAGTAGGTAGTATAATGACCCCCTCAAATATGTCCACACATTCATACGTGGAATTTGTGAATTTGTTATCGAACAAAACCAAACGGACTTTGCAGATGTAATCAAGGTTTGTAGTCTTTACTATGGGGAGGTTATCCTGAAAAATACAGGTGGGCTGAACCTAATCACCCCAGTCCTTAAATGTATAGAATCTTTTCTGGCTGCAGAGAGAAATGTGAGAATGGAAAAAGGGTTAAGTGATATGTGAAGGACTCAATTGATCAGTGCTGGCTTTGAAGATGGAAAAAAGGGCTACAAGCCAAGAAATGTGGGCAGCCTCTTGAGGGTGGAAGAGGCGGGGAAACACTCNAATGAAGCCCTGCCAACACTTTGATTTTAGCTCACTAAGTTTATGGTGATATGTAATGTAAGCAATGAAAAAACATTACACTTTTCAACAGACTAGGAGCAGGTAAATCATTTAGGAAATACATCTTCAGTAAAAGACACATGTAAATATTAGCTGTGAATAACACTTCATCAACTGTTAAAAGTAAACTCAGAAGCTATGTGATCATTTCATCTGATACTCTTGTCTTCTGGGAGAATTTACAGTAAACTCAGAATGAGAAACTCAGATAAGCAACTATGAACTAGACTCAGTGTGACTGCACATTTGTCACTCCACACATACCTGACATTTACCAATGAAATATGTAAGGTTAGAAACAGAAACAGAAAGCTATTTATTATAGAAGTTTGGAATATGAGGTTAAATACCCTAAGGTTTTAGAATCATACTTTTAGAAAACAGTAAAGTTATTAGCCAAATGGACTCATTAAGATAATAGTTAGTTATGGCCACAACTGAAGAATAAGCTGATAAACAGGATCCAGACTTATCTCGAATGCTCCTACTTGGTCATCATTAGTAGGAAATCAGATTTTTTCAGTGCAACTGAAACTCTTGAGCGGTTTTGCTTAGAGAAGGAATAATAAGTGATTACAATCTAAATTTATTTGTCATTCAACATCGTAAAAGAGGAATGTGCTATTATTCTAGCAATAGAAGCAATGCAATTAAACACTGCAAGATGAGATGCAATTGTCTTATAATGAGAAATTAAGAAACTAAATGCAGACATTACCTGTGTAATGGTAGGCAAATGAGCACTGTATGTATAGTATTTACTTGTTCTATACGATGAGCCTCTTTTGTTGAATTATTTGTATCCATCAATGTGGCTTCATTTGAAGCTAATCAAATGCAAGGCCTTTCCTATTTTTCTAAAAAAAATTATGGTGACATCTACTGAAATAGAGGTTTGTCATTAAATGCAGAGCTTTTAAAATACCTGCTGTAGAAATAAATCAGCTACTCCATGTTTCACTTAGGTGAGGAATAACTTTTATCAAAATAGCTTCATCACAATTAATTTACCTTTGCCAAAGAGCAGTGTTCTATTTATAGCTTGTAATAGCACATTTGAATAGGAGACAGTTTTGATATGCTTCTGTTCAATATGGGATGAGTTAGAGTACTCAGTAAGTCATTTCAAATTGCTAAAGGCATTCAGATAAGCAGATATGTATACTGAAATTAGAATTTAATTAGAACACTGAGGTGAACATTCAAAAGTGTATTTGAAAGCATCGTGTTTTTAATGTAATGGTTCTGACTTAATTTCTTCATTATAAGATGCTTGTTGCCCACAAGGAATTTACAGCCTAATGATGGAGATATAACTACCACATATTTATTTATAAGCAATGACAATAATAAGCACATAAAATGACTGCAAATGGTGGTAAACACATTTATGAACAACTATAGCTATAAAACATACATACATATATGTGTGTGGAGGTGTGTGTGTATATGTTCATGTGCATAAATATTTGCTATATGTAGGAAGGGCTCAAGGTCAAAAAATTCCCTTTACTAAGGGAATGTTGGTATGTTGTAAAAGGAATAAAAGAAAAATGTGTGAAAAGAAAAAAAAAGAACATCTTATCCATTTTGCATTCAGAAATACAAAATCATACTACTTGTATTATTCAAAGTATGTGTTGGCTAGTTCCATTTTTTTCACATTATCCTTTTTAAGATTTGTTTTTAAAATGTTTAACTTTCACTTCAATGTATCTACCATGTATTCATTCAGTTCTCTAAGACTTTTTATTTGAGATCATATATAACATGCCTGGAACTCTTCTAGACATTTGGAGCACACCAATTAACAAATAATAGAAGTCTCTTGCCCTCTTGAACTTGGGAGAGCCAGAAAAACAATTAAACAGGAACGACTCCACCATACAGTATCAGAGACTAATAAGTATGATACAGAGGAAATAAATGAGGTGATCTTTGAACTTCTTTAACTTTGGAAGTCAGGCAAGTTCTCTCTAATGAAATGAAAATTAAACATATAACTGGATGACAGTGACATTGAAGAGAACAGTCATACCCAGCCAAGTGCTCTATTGTTTGTTATATAGATCTTTAAAGCAGTAACTTTTAGATGAGAAAAACCAAAGGCCTACTGAAATCAGCTCTTTCTAATGCATAGTTTAGAAAAATATTCCAGCAAATATCTCTACAGTCGCTATTTCATGTGCTCTTTTAACTATGAAATTTTAGTAGCAGGCATCAAAAATTTAAAAAAAAATCATCAGAGGAATTTTAAATAATAGAAGATAAAGCCCTTTGTAAATATAATTATAATGATGTAATTAAGTTGGATTACAAATTAAAATAAAACTGTACATTTTTGTAACAAATTACTATTACAGGAAAATAAAATGAATGTGGTACTTGTATACTGGGTCAAAATAAAATAAACATTGAAGCTGTAATTTTGTAAAACCACTAAAAGATGGGTTAATGGNTCATTATTCCTTGTCTTGGATATTGGTTTCTATGTGTGTGCATCCATCAGTATGGCTTATGCTCTGATGTACAGAGTTGGGCTATATGACTCAGTAATAGACGTCTTTATCTGAACCGTGCAATCCAGATGCAGGTCTGGAAGGGGCTTGACTTCTATCTATACATCCTTGTGGATAACCTGGGAAGCCCCTGGGAATGCTAAGAGGAAAAGAAAAAGTATATACAGTCTCAAAAAGAGAAGCCAAATAAACAATGGGCAAAGCCACATAAGAGAAAGAAGATACCAAAGAGATGAGAAGGCTTTCATAACATTCAATAACAGGTGTGTAGGCCATACTAGAGCCTGGGTAACTTACAAGCTCCTTTCTGCTTTCAAGAGTCTCTCTCTTTGATTTTTGATAGTTTATTATAATGTGTGTTGGAGAGGATCTCTTTAAGTTGTGTCTGTTTGGTGACCTATAAGTTTCATGAACTTGAATGGTCAAATCCATCTTCAGATTTGGGGGTTTTTCAGCCATTATTTCTTTACATAAACTTTCTGTCCTCCTTCTCCCTCTCTTCTCCTTCATGGACTCCAATAATTCACAAATTATTTCTTTTGACGGCATCCTATAGAGCATGTAGTCTTTCTTCACTCTTTCTCATTCTTTTTTCTTTGCTTTCCTCTGACTGGATAATTTCAACTTTCCTGTCTTTAACACACAGATTACTTCTTTTGCTTGATCCATTCTGCTGTTAATGTTCATTACTGCATTTTTTATTTTACTCACGGTATTCTTCAGCTCCAGAATTTGTTTCATTTTTTTTTTTTTTTTACAATTTGTATCTCTTTATTAAACTTCCCTTTTTACTATGTATTGTTTTCTTAATTTTGTTGAATTCTCTTTTGTGTTTTCTTGTAGTTCGTTGTGTTTCCTTAAAAACCTATTATGAACTCTTGATCAGGTAAATCCCAGACCTCCATGTCTTTGGGTTCAGGTACTAGAATGTTGCTGTGATCCTTTGGTTGTGTAATGTTTCCTTTATTTTTCACAATCTTTGAAGTCTTATATCACTGTCTTTCCATTTAAAGTAGCTGTCATTGCCTCCAGTCTTTACTAACTGCCTTTGGAAGAGAAATATCTTCCAGCTAGTGATCCTGAGGCTTTTCCAGAATTTCTTTAAATACATATGCTCCAGGCTTATTGCTCCCTGTGGCAGAATTCTTATGCTTATTGCTTTTTCTTGATCCCCCAACTCACCAGGCCAGGTGTTATCTCCTTTTTATCCCAAGGGTGATGCTAAGCCTCAAGTCTGTTTTCTCTCCCTGGCTGACAGGTTCGGGTTGACTTTCTGCCTGTGTTTACTAGCTGGCTGTTAAGGTTCTTCATGCTGTTGCCATCTGGGAGTGCACACAGATTGCTAGCCATAGGGTGGAGTATGTGTGTGGGTGAGAAACTGAGAATTCTGGAGGTGCCTAGGGGTGAGCTGGGGGGATTTGTGGGTCAGGTGTCCCCAGTGGCTCATGGGC
>NW_027529794.1:696894-697097 GCF_008692635.1 Crocuta crocuta
GTAGGATTCTCATCTTTTTAATGCCCTCCAAGAGTCTTATTTGCTGCTTTCCCTGACTCTTCCTGCACCCCATCCCTAGTTATGTTGCTCTTAAAAATTATTTATTTATTCATTTTTATTCAAGTACAATTAACATATAGGGTTATAATAATTTCAGGTGTATGATATTATGATTCAAGCAGTGTTCACCATGATAAGTGTGA
>NW_027529794.1:697213-697675 GCF_008692635.1 Crocuta crocuta
ATCTCCACTTAATCCCCTTTACTTATTTCACCCATCTCTCCCCTCCAACTCCCCTCTGGCAATCATCAATTTTTTCTCTACATTTAAGAGTCTTTTTTCTCTCATTTTTACTTTGTTCATTTGCTTCCTTCTTAAATTGCACACATGAGTGAAATCCTATGATATTTGTCTTTCTCTGACCAACTTATACCCTCTTCTCTATCCATGTTGTTGCAAATGGCAAGATCTCTTTCTTTTTTATTGCTGATTACTATTCCATTTTTATATATACTTCACATCTTCTTTATCTATTCATCTACTGATGGACACTTGAGTTGCTTCCATAACCTGAATACTATAAATAATGCTTCAGTAAATACAGGGGTGCATATATAGTTTTGAATTAGTGTTTCTCCTTTCTTGGGGTAAATACCAGTAGTGGAATTACTGGATCACATGGTAATTCTCTTTTTAATTTTTTGA
>NW_027529794.1:697702-700687 GCF_008692635.1 Crocuta crocuta
GGGGTAAATACCAGTAGTGGAATTTCTGGATTCTCTGATAATTTTATTTATTTATTTATTCATTTATTTATTTATTTATTTGAGGAATCTCCATACTGTTTTCCACAGTGGCTGTACTATCTTGCATTCTCACCAACATTGCACGAGGGTTCCCTTTTCTCAACATCTTCACTAGCACTTGTTTCTTGTGTTGTTGATTTGAGCTATTCTGACAGGTGTGAGGTGATTGCCCATTGTGGTTTTGATTTGCATTTCTCTGATAAATGGTGATGTTGAGCATCTTTTCAAATGCCTTTTGGCCATCTGTATGTCTTCTTTGGAAAAATGTCTATTCACATCATCTGCTCATTTTTAAAACCTGGATTATTTCTCTTTCTGGCATTGAGTTCTAGAAGTTCTTTATATATTTTGTATACTAACCCCTTCTTTGAAGTATCATTTGCAAATATCTTCTTCCTTTCAGTAATTTTTTTGTTTGTTTGTTTTGTTGATGGTTCTCTTCACTGTGAAAAAGCTTTTTATTTTTGGAGTAGTCCCAATAATTTAATTTAGCTTCTGTATCCCTTGCCAGAGGACACATATCTAAAAAAATGTTTCTATTACTTAATGTCAAAGAGCTTACTGCCTATGTTCTTCTAGGAATGTTATGATTTTAGGTCTCACATTTAGGTGTTTAATCTACTTGGAGTTTATTTTGGTGTATGGTGTAAAAAAGTGGTCCAGTTCCATTTTTTTTCATGGAGATATCCAGTTTCCCCAACACCATTTGTTGAAAAGACTGTCCTTTTTCCCATTGTATATTCTTGCCTCTTTTGTAATAAATCAATTGACCATAAAAGCATTGATTTATATCTGGTATTTCTATTCTGTCCCATTGATCTTGTGTCTATTTTTGCATTAGTACCATAATTTTTTGATGACTGAAGCTTTGTAGTATATCTTGAAGTCTGGGATTGTGATACCAGTTTTGTCCTTTTTCTAGATTGCTTTGGCTATTTGCTGTCTCAGATAGTTCTTGATTCAATACTCTGGATGGGGCAGAAGAGAAATGAATCTCTTTAACAATATCCTGCACAGCTGGGGAAGGTAGGTGCTCACTAAAAACCTCTCATTTTCCCCTACAGTAGAAATGACTTTCTGAGAAGAACTTTCTTGGCCCTGAGCTTGCCACAATGGGGGAAGACTGATGAAGGTAATCTGATGAAGGTAATGTCAAACTGTCCCTGTTACCCTTTCCAGTGTGTTGAAATATATGAAAAAAATATTATACATACATACATATATGTATATATTTTTATTTTATTTTGTTTTATTTTTTTTTTCTTGAGTGCTGTGGGAGAACTTCTCCTCTGACAACCTGGACTTCCACAAATGCTCTCTTGTCTGTGGATGATTGTCTAAGATAATGTTTTCTGAGAGCTTTCAGACCATGGCTGAGCAGGGCTGGAGCCCATTCATGGGTCACTGTGAGATCTACAGCCAGGAGCAAAGTGTGTCTGTCTACTATCCAACACATAGTGGGTGAGACTTCTCCCAGGTCCATTGGAATATGGTGCTGGATCTCACAGCTTCTACAAAGACACTTTTGTCTCTGGATCAAACCAAAGTGCTGTTGAAGGTGGGGCATGAGCAAGTGATGTCTTACTTAGTGATGATAATGATATCAATCCATCTTTTGGCCTTCTTAATGACAGTACTACAGACTGTAGCACATGACTAGTCTGGATTTTCCTTTTATAATATCACACAGGGCATCACACACCATTCTGTTGCTAAACCACAACATGCTGAATTATTTTATCTTGTGAGAAGTGTACACATAGGCAATAAATGGTATCAGTGGTACATAACTCAGTCTTCTCAGTCCTCTGCACAGGATGAATACAGCTGCACATGGCTTGTATCACACTGACTGGTGTGTTTCTGTGAGTACATGCATCAAGAACATACTATCTCCTCTTCTCTCATTTCTTCTTCTTCATGAACAATACCTGTACACATCTGATTCAAAAACATTTTAAGAATCCCTTTTGATTGAGTCATTTGATCTAGCAAGACAGAATGTTCACAAATCAATTTTAAAAGAGATGAGTGAAGGGAAATATAGGAAGGAAAGAAGGTTGGAAGAAGGAATTTATAGCTGCTTATGATATGAATGCTGACATTAAAACTTTTAAAAACAATTGCATAGGGAAGTAAAGCTGGACATATGTCCATAAAAATGTGGTCTGTCTAGCAAAAAGGCAAAGGCACAGGTCGTCTGTGAGTTATACAGAAAAGGAAATAAGGGTTAAGAGAGTAGAAAACTGTCCAGAGAAGGTTCATGAATATTAATGCAGGTATGATTCATTAATCACACCAGCATCTGCAAAATAACAAGTTTAATTATGGTGTATGTTCTAGCCCCTTACTCCTCAAAGTGTGGTTCACGGATCAGCATTGTCACCATTACCTGGGAGTTTGCTGGAAATGCAGAACATCGGCCCCCACTCCAGGCTTATTGAATCAGAATGTGCAATTTACCACAATCCTCAAAGGGTTCATATACACATTAAAATTTGAGGAGCACAGCTTTGGAGAACCTGAACTGTCATAATAGATACCCCTTTTTGTACAATTTCAAGGGATGTTTCTTTTTCATAGGCTGCTCCCAGTGTATCTCCTTAGCACCTGTCACCTGACCTCCTGAACAAATGAAAAGCTATACTCTTGATGATACTTGAAAACTTCTGGCTACATATTCATTTTTATGTGTCAGATAAGAGCTTCATCCAATCCCCAGATAACCCCAAAAGTTCAAGAAAATGNATTGGAACCCTATATTTTTATAGCACCTAAGATTTCTCACAGTACCTAATTTCATATTAATTTGTTCATCTTAACAAAGGTCCAAGGAGAATACAGAGGTTATTATTTTTTCTTTTATGTATTTTTAGATGAGGAAATAGAATTAGAAAGATTCAGTGTCATTTTGGAAGGTTCTAG
>NW_027529794.1:700752-701116 GCF_008692635.1 Crocuta crocuta
AGCAGACACTGACCAAAAGAATTACAGGAAATAAACTGCAAGCATTAATTAAAAAAATTTTTTTAATGTTTATTTATCTCTGAGACAGAGAGAGACAGAGTGCAAGCACGGGAGGGGCAGAGAGAGAGGGAAACACAGAATCTGAAATTGACTCCAGGCTCTGAGCTGTCAGCACAGAGCTTTACGAGGGGCTCTAAACCACGAACCGTGAGATCATGACCTGAGCTGAGGGCTGACACTTAACCACCTGAGCCACCCAGGTGCCCCACAAGGGTTAATTTTTAAAAGGCTTTAGTGTAGAAAGTTGATTGACTGATATGTTTGTTCATTTGTTTATGGTATTTTTTTTTTCTCATATCAAGTA
>NW_027529794.1:701193-703502 GCF_008692635.1 Crocuta crocuta
TAGAACAGTGCCTAGTACATGGTAGGTG
This sequence comes from Crocuta crocuta, assembly GCF_008692635.1. Classification (NCBI taxonomy): domain Eukaryota; kingdom Metazoa; phylum Chordata; class Mammalia; order Carnivora; family Hyaenidae; genus Crocuta; species Crocuta crocuta. The sequence continues at coordinate 701,222 of NW_027529794.1, forward strand.
CTTAAGAAATATTTTTAATAAATGAATTAATGTAATACTATCTGCTAAGACCCACAACAATATGAAATGCTTATATTCTGTATCATAAGAACAAATACAATTTATTTCTATTATAATATATGTTAGTTATAGCTTCATAGTTGTAGTATGATGAGGGGAACTTATGTCCCTTCTGTAATTTTAACTTCACTTCTGTATAGTACTGAAAAGAGCACTATAACTCCAAAGAAACAAGTCTGCCTGGAAAATAGCATCTCAAAATTTATGGCCTTGGGCCAAATGTGGCAACACATGGAAATCGCTGACATGATATTTTTCCCACTGGCTACCTGCATACCATACTTTCTAGGATAAATGGTGAAATGAATCCAAGCAGAAGAGTCTACCTACTTCCCTAAGTTCACTTAAGTTTTTACCCATCATAATTCAGTTCAGTAACTCTCCACTGAGTTCAAGACACTTTCTATCATTTTTGAAATGAAATTTCAGACTCTAAACATATGAGCTTCCAAAATATGTCAGTGGAGAACAAGAGGATTTCAATTACACTGGCTAAAATAGCTCTGAAAATGTCACTATTTTTAAGAATATCTTGTTTTATCCCACTGGTATCTCCTCAATTATTCCATTTTCTTCCCCAATATATCAGAGGAAACAAGATATAATGAAGGATGTTCACTGAGGTTGAATAAGAGGAACTGATATAATTTTAAGTTTGGCATCACATGAAAGCTAGTATGCTGAGGATAATGTTTCTTTCTATTGTAAATAATCAGAGATACCTAATAATACGTGCTTAAGACATAAAGGCTCCTACACTTTAAGACCTAGCCATCATTTTAGTTTTATCAAAACTGATGGTTTAAAATGAGTATTTAAAATACATTGCCAAGAATGTTCATATGTTGTTATTTATTGTAGCTGAGCATTTATTATAGTATTTGATCTGTCTTTGTATGTTTGTAAACTCCCATAAAAAAAGTTAAAATGCATCATGAGCAAAAATTGCAACAATATAAATGACTGAAAATAGGATTATATTTTATCCATATGATAAAATACCTTATTTTATGTATAGGACTATACTATATCCATATGATGAAATTCTATGCGGCTTTAAAAAAAATTAATACCACAGGAGCACCTGAGCGGATCAGTCACGTTAAGGGTCCAGCTCTTGATTTCAGCTCAGGTCATAATCTTATGGTTTGTGAGATGGAGGTCCATGTCAGGCTCAGTGTTGATAGCTTGGAGCCTGCTTGGGATTCTCTCCCTCTCTCTCTGCCCCTTCCCTGTTGTCATGCACATGTGTGCATTCCCTGTCTCTAGAAATAAGTAAATAAACATTTAAAAAATTATAAAAAGGGGCGCCTGGGTGGCTCAGTTGATTAAGTTTCTGACTTCGGCTCAGGTCACGATCTCATGGTTCATGGGTTTGAGCCCCGCGACCGGCTCTGTGCTGACAGCTAGCTCAGATCCTGGAGCCTGCTTTAGATTCTGTGTCTCCCTCTTTCTCTAACCCTCCTCTGCTCACGCTGTTTGTCTCTCTCTCTTTCAGAAATAAATACAACATTAAAAAAAATTTAAAAATAAAAAAATAATTAAAAAATTATACCACATATATTTATTTATTGATGGGAAATGTTTATTCTATATTCTTAAGTGAAGGNTGTAATTACTATATTTAATAAACACTAATTTCATCCATACTATGTGCCAAGCACATTCTAAGTTCCTTATAAAGTTGAAATTAAGAAAATATATTCATAACAATCCTATTACTGGCAGATAGCAGTATCATACCCATATGTATAATGAAGAACAGAGAGGTTAAGAATTTTGGCCAATGTCACATAAGAGGCGACTGGAGAGGGAACACTGGGGCTTGAACTCAAAGACCTTAGCTCTAGAGGCTAGTTCTTTAACAATTATGTGATGCTGCTTCTGCTAATTTCATAAGCCTACAAGACAGAATTGCCCATACTGAAAAGAAAAATAACTTACAAGTTATAGTCCATGTAAATAGTGGTTAATGATGAATGAAACATGGATGATAATTAGAAACTAATTTTTGTTTATATTTATTTCTAATTTTTCCAAATTGAACATACATTACTTTTATAATAGGGCAAAATTAAAATGTTTTAAATATATAAAATGAATGTTAAATAAGTTCTTGGTTAAATTTCTTTAAAACACAAAGTGTTTGCATATAAACATTTTCCCCTTCCTCCTCCTTCTCTTGATAATTCCTATTTCCCAGAAGTCTTCTGCTTTCTTG
>NW_027529794.1:703512-717559 GCF_008692635.1 Crocuta crocuta
TCCCAGAAGTTTATTGCTTTCTTGAATTAATATGTCTGACAATATTACAAAACATGATGCAATAACTCACAAATTATGTTTTGATTCAATTATCTATTGGCATGTGAAAAACCACCCCAAGAATCACTGTCTTAAGACATCTCATTTCATGTTGCTCACGATTTTGTGGGTGAGGAATTCAGGAACAGCTCAGCTAGGTCATTAATATTTCACCTATGGTGTCAGCTAAAGTAGCTGGTTGGGTGTGAGTATTCATTCCAAGGTGGCCTCTTCACACACTTCCATTTCCTCTGTGGTCCTCAGCATGTCTATTCACGTGGTGTCTAATTACTGAGTGGAGTTTCTCACATCAGGGAATTTGCACTCCTGAAATGGTGGTTGATGTCTAGGAAGCAGGAAACAGGAAACAAGAAGCAGGAGCTACCAGGCCAGCAAACTGCTATGAGTGGAAAGCACTGCTTCCTTTCCCACATGAGGAATGAGGGGGAGATTCAAGGGTCTCTCTTTATGAACATCACATTTCTCCCAAAGGACTCCAGATATCTCCCAGTCTTCCTCTTGGAAGGAGGCTGTGCAGGGCTCAGAGAGCCTAGGGCAGATTCTCCAGACCAGCACCTTTGTTTTGGCTATTCAGACAACTGCTATTGGTTATCTGAGCTTAGAATGCCTTTAGTGCTTTGCATTTCAAACATGGGTCTTTGCCAAAATTTTTAGAACAGCCTCTCTGTTACAAGGAATGCATGGATTGTAGTGCCTTGGAATATTGTGTGCTGCTGCTTTTTTGAAATGACTGAAGCTTTATTGGCCTATGTGAATGATTTTTGAAGAAAGTAGAGTGACTAAATTTATCATACTGTGGCAATTAATGTAAAAAGTGTCCCATTTGTCAATATATCTTCTATACTAAGCTGCAGAAGTTATTAACTGGCAAATGACTATCATTTTATCTAGTCACTAAAGATGTATTTACTTTAGTCAAATGAAGCAGAGAAGGTAAAAAAAAAAGAAAAGAAAGTTTATTTCTGAATATTTTAGTTTGTTATATATCAGCAAATATCTAATCATTCTACATCAACAAAATTTGAAGGTGGATCGTGTATAAAATAGACCAACTCACTACATAGAACTTAAGGACAGATGCTATTAACTTTTGCTTTTGTAACAATAAAATATAAACAAGAAAGCCACTGGAACAAGTAAAAAAACTTTTTTAAGACTGAAAATGGGATTCTCCAAAAGAAAATGGTATTTTTTTCCTTTGTCCGATTTACTTCACGTAGTATAGTGTCCTCAGGTTTCATCCATGTTGCTGCAAATAGTAAGATTTCATTACTTTTTATGGCTGAATATAAATATAAAGAAAAAATATATAATATGTTCTTTATCCATTCATCCACTGCGGGCCACTAAGGTTTTTTTCATGTCTTGGCTATGACAAAGAATACTGCTATGAAGTTTCAGATATCTCTCTGATATAGTGATTTCATTTCCTTTGTTTTCTTTCTTGAGTGTTTTCCCATTTTTATTTAAATTCCATAACATACAGTGTAAAATATACAGTGTTTCAGGTGTACAATATAGTGATTCAGCACTTTCATACATCACCTGGTATTCATTACAAGTGCACTCCTTAATCCCCATCACCTGTTTAACCCACCTCCCCCACCTCTCCTCTGGTAACCATCAGTTTGTTCTCTATAGTTAAGAGTCTGTTTCTTGGTTTGCCTCTCTCTCTCTCTTTCTCTCTCTCTCTCTCTTCCCCTTTTCTCATTTGTTTTGTTTCTTAAATCCCACACATGAGTGAAATCATATGGTATTTGTCGTTCTCTGAGGGACTTGTATGCTTAGCATAATATCCTGTAGTTCCATCCATGTCCTTGCAAATGGTAAGATTTCACTCTTTTTTTATGGCTGGGTAATATTTTATTTTATATAGGTACAACATTTTCTTTACCCATTCATCAGTCAGTCGATGGACACTTCGGCTGTTTCCATGAGAAAATGGTATTTTCATTCAGTCATGAAATACTCTGAAAGTATATTTAAGAGCCAACTATCATTTTAATAACATTAGCTATTATGTACGGTTTAAAAAAATCAAGTAGTGAAACAGTAAGATTCTATTAGAGGAAAGAAGAAAGAAGGGGGGAGAATATGCATAAAATAGTTAATAGGTTTTGCATAAAAATGAGATTGCAACTTATTTTAAAAGTTTATTCCTCTGTTTCCTATTATACATAAAATATAGGTTACTTTTACTACAAACATTTTAGACCTCCCCCACAAAGAATCAGCAGTTCCTAAAAGGTTGAAAATGTGAATTCATGCATTACTATGGTTGAAAGTATAACCATCAAAGGCAAAAGTGCCAACACAAATATTATATTAAGTGATATAATGGGATGAATTTATTATTCTTTTCAAAGTTTTACTCCTTTTAATTAGAACAGGCATAGAAGGATATTAAAAGAAGAGTAGTAGACGAAGCCAAATTGACACATTCCTTTGACTACAATTGACTTTGCCTACCCAGATTCTATTGGTGGCATATTTCTATCTCCAAACAAAGGCATAACTGTATACAGACAGTGATGCTTTGACTGACTACATAGTAAACTAATTTGTTACCCCCCCAAAAGCATACATTGGGACCAACATTACTAAATGGAATTTCAAGGCCAGAACAAATGTGGCAGAAATGAAGGAACTAAATTTGGACAAGAAGAGGTCCCTGATCATTTGTTAGTGACCCAGGAAGAGTGGGAGACCAGAGAAAGATTGGGTTGTGTGAAGTGGTTGGATTGTAGCCAAGCAAGAGGCCAGAGTTAAGTCAGACAAATGCTACAGAACAAATGTTAAAACTACTTAAGAACTTTAAAGAGAAATGGGACCATCTTTAGTGTAGAGAGTTGAACAAACAATAGCGGGAAATTATGAGTGCCTAAAACTAGTCATGAAACAGAAGTGTTCAAAGGGGAGAGAAGCAAAAGGTGAGCTTATGGGGGGGGGGATTATTCTATTCATGAAATTTCTGCAGCTGACTTTCCTAAGCAAAAAATACATCATAGGGATCTTTTTATAACAGTACACAGAGATCTACCCTTCCATTAAATAGTGATGTATACTATTCTGTAGCATAAATTCTACCTGCTGAAAACAGTGCTGAAATGGCTAACTTTTGCTTCCTCTCTTCCATCCACCTTTGGTGTACTTTGTTTTCTTAGGAATTTAGACGTGGAATAATTCAGTCAAAGGTTACATGTATTTTAAATTGTCATAGGTAGTGCCGAATTATCCTCTGAGAAGGTTGTGAAAATGTATGCCCTTAAACACTGTGCAACATTTGGAATGCTGAATATTCTTTTGTTTGTTTACATTAAATGAGTGGGAAAAAAATCTGCCCTCATATCTCATAGTGTATGAGAGGTGGATGATGAAGCAGGGAACAAAAAGATTAACAATTTAAATAAACAAAATGACAGGTAGGATGAAACAAAATAATTCAGGAAAGGGCAGAAAGAGAGTGAAGAGTATGGGCACAGGACACTGTGTTAGGCAGACAGAGTAATTACTGAAGTGTTAGCTCTAATCGTTTTTGTTAGTTTTCACTGTGGTGAGATCAGCAGTGTCACCATATAGCAAGTGCTCGTTAAGTGCAGCTGACAGAAACGCTTGCAAGATAGAGTGCATTCATGAAGGTGTAGAGATGAGGGGCAGAAATGTAAATATACCACACAGCTGATCATATAAACAACAGCATTAGCTTTCTCTATTCTGGCCCTCTGAATTTTACAACCTAACTTATGCCCACTTTGGACGAGATGGTAATGGTAGCAATAACAATCATAATAGCAAAAATATCTTAAGCATTTCCACTATGCCCGAAAGTAGGCCAAGCACACTTCAAGCATTACGTCATTTACTCTTCACAAAACATCCTAGGAGGTCCTATTTTTGCCATTTTACACATGAAGACATAGATTCAGTGAAAGTATAACTGAGCTATATGATGTAGAGACTCCATACTATGTATTATGTAAGCGTGGATAAAAAGGAAATGAGTGAATATATTTAAAGCATCTAGAACAATGTGCAGCACATAGTAGGTGCTATAGAAATGAAAGCTATTACTGTACTTATTAGTTGGTTTCTTCAACAAATGGGTATGAATGTCTGCTATGTGGCAGGTACAGTGTTAAGTATAGGGATGTGGCCCCCTCGCGCTCCCAGGTAATGTGAAGGCATCTAATGCTTTGAATAAAATGATCTTTCTGGGCTTGTCATTTATTATTAATGTGGTATGATACTTGTAATTTATTCATTAATCTAATGTGCATTGATACATTAGGTACAAGATACCCTTGTAGGTCCTACAGATAACACATGAACAAGACAGCAAACTCATGTAAACACACAACAATAACATAACATAGAAAGCATGTTAATAGAAGCATTGGTTTATGATAGAAATACAGAGAGAAACTACGTGTGGTTAACTTATAAAAATGGCGTGGTGGTATTCACAAAGTGTTCATAGCAATTACTATTGAAATTTTGGACCCACATACTGTTTTTGACTTTGTCATCAGCTAACATTTCCTTCATGTGATTTTCAACTTCACGGTTTTCTTGTCTCCTGTTATGTTCAAAAGCCAAATGGCTATGGAATCACAGAACTTGTGAGTGACTTGAGAAATCTTGTCTGATCTCTGACCTTCAGTCAGGTAGAGAGCTAATCCTTCCAGATCAGGTAATGACCCTAGTATCTGCTTTTATGTTTTACTCTATCTTGGTTGCTACATTATGCAAGACACAGATGCCCTTATGAGTCCTAAAGTGCTTTGATATGTCATTATAGCAACTCTAAAATAGTCATTCTTTAAATCCTTTATTCTCTTTTACTGCAATGAAACAAAAATATAGCCATGCTAACTTTCCAAAAGAAAAATCTATAATATGTAGGTGTCCATCATCAGATGTATACTGAAGGAAAAACTCAAAAGAAGCTTTTTTTATGTAAAACAACACTTCAGAATGTGTGATAAATTATTATAGGAAACATAGCTAGTGGTAGGGACATAACACATCCATCTCAGAAATAAACATTTTGTCTTTATCATCACGTTAATTGAAAGACCAACTGAAGAATATATCCATATGTTGTAGGAACTCATATAAAACTTGCTCTAAAACACACATTTTGAAATAATGTCAACATTTTAATAAAAAATACATTATGTGATATTCTATGATTTAGAGAGTTCCAGTTCAGAGAGAACATTAATGATATTAAATTCATTGGTGCCTGCCTATCATATTTAAGCAGAAGGATTATAGTAAAAGAAATCATTTTTCCATGCCTTATCTACGGGCTCACAGGGAAAAGGCTGTGGCAGACCTAATTGCATTCACAATGAAGTGAGAGTAGAGTGGTGCAGAGGTGAAATTTTCATTAGAACAATTACTCATATCTTTATATGCTAATTCACACATAGATGCTAAAAAGCAGGAGTACCTCAAGTTATAACATATATATCAACCGTACAGGAGCACTAATGAACATCTTGCATACTTGTCTCAAGTAGGCATATGTTCAGAGGATTTATCTTGGTGACAAATCAACACCCAATTTAAATTTAAAGTGTAATGTTTTCCAGACCTGCAGTGCAGTATGAAAAGCAACTGGTAGAGTAAGCATAAACAACTACACAGAAAACAACAGAAGGAGCTCTTCACTGAGCTACCACCCTGTGCCAAGTCTTGAGGGTGCGAAGGTGACAAAGGAAACCTGTTCCTCGTGAAGCACCTACAAAGTAAAGGACATCATTCTGGCTGGTGAGGTATCACTGCTCTTCCTCCTGCAAATCCTCCCGCCCCGCTTTCTACTGCTACTAGCTAACACTTAGCTGGTGCTTACCACATGACAAACACAAGTATGAACTCATTTAATCTTTGCAACAACTCTACAAAGTAAATACTATTAGTTCATTAGGCAATTCACTCCAGGTTGCGTAGCTGGAGTGGTGTCAAAGTCTAGGAACTGGAATTCCAACTGCCGTGTCCTGGGTGTGTTAGAAATTTCATATTCAACTGCAGTTTAGAAGACTGAATTGTATATGTCTCTGAGAAAGTCAAATTATATGTGTGTACATATATATATATACACACACACACATATACATATATACACAAAGACACATATATGTATATGTACACATATACATAACACAATGAGAAAGGCAAATTATATATACATATATGTATATACACACACAACACACACACACACACATATACACATACATATTAACACACATATTAGCCATTAACCATGTGTTCAAGATTCCAAAGGATAAAAAAAATGGGCTTATTACTCTTGGAGATCACCTTTAACATAATCATCAGTCCACATTATGAATATCTAACAAGGAAGAACCTTTCAGTCGACTTCTCTGTGTTGGGAATAGGTCACCTGATGAAAAATTTGTTCTTTCTCAAATCTTCCCTCCAGCAAAGGATGCAGTCAAGTGAAAGGATTTCAAGGTACATGCAATGTTGCCTGAGGGAATGCATTATTTAAAAATCAGGAAAAAAGTAACCACATAATGCATAGTAAGGATTCTGATTTGTCAAAATAATACTTTAGTAATGTTTGGATTTAAGAAAATATTGATTCAGTTCCTATCATTTGCTGAAAAGGATCTGCAATACAAGGGTAAGCCAAACCTTTCCGAAAGAGAAACAGGCATTACTAGGGTGAAAAAAGACATGAAATGAATGGATAATTACAAACCAAGATAAATGNTAAGAGAATTCTTCACTAAGAAAATAGTCTTGACTTGAAATCTGAATGATGAACAGAAATAAGCCAGGCAAAATGTCTTGGGGGTGGGGAAGATGGAATGAGGAGAGTTTCAGGTCAAGGAAATACCTTCCAGAAAGGGTTCTAGAAAAGTGAAAACATTGTGTCCCATTTAAAAGAGGCCAGGGGAATGGACTTAGATGGGTGATGGGTACTGAAGAGGACACTTGTTTTGATCTTGCACTTATATTAACTAACTAGAATTTAAATAAAAAGTAAAAAATAAAAATAAAAAAATAAAAGGGCCAGTNGGAGAGAGGTTGAGAAAGCATGGAGTATATATGTAGCTGGAGAGGTAGGCAGGAGCCTGACCAGGTATTATGGGTTGAACTGTGTGCCCTTCCATTTATTTGTTCAAGTTCTAACCCTTAATACCTCCAGATATGACCTTATTTGGAAATAAGATCATTACACATGTGAGTAGTTAAAATGAAGTCACACTAGAGAAGGATGGGTCCTTAATCAACAGACTGGTATCCGTATCAAAAGGGGAGATTTGGTCACAGAGAAAGATATAGAGAAAAGACAATGTGCAGAGATATAGCAAGAAACCAGCCTTCTGCAAGCCAAGGAGAGAGGCCTGTAACAGACCCTTCCCTTGTGGCCCTCAGAAAAAAACAGTCATCCCAACACTGTGGTCTTTAGTGATCTTCTGGCCTCTAGAACTGTGAGTAAATAAATTATTATGTTTAAGTCACCCAGTGTGTGGTGCTTTGTTATAGCAGCCCTAGAGAGTGAATATATCAGGCCAGCCCAAAGATTGTGGCCTCTGTATCTAAAACAGTGGGAAGGTGTGTGTGTGTATGTCCTCATCTCTTGGAGAGTTTTTAATATGGTCAGATCTGTGCTTTGAAAAGATGATTTCCAGGGCACCTGGGTGGCTCACTCAGTTAAACATCTGATTTTGACTCAGGCCATGATCTCACAGTTTGTGGATTTGAGCCACACGTTAGGCTCTGTGCTGACAGCTCAGAGCCTGGAGCCTGCTTTAGATTCGGTCTCCTTCTCTCTCTGCCTCTACCCTGCTCACATTCTGTCTCTATCTCTCAAAAATGAATAAACGTTAAAAAATTAAAAGTTAAAAAAAAAACAAAAAAACAAAAAAAGGAAAGATGATTTCTGCCAAAGCATGGTAAGCAGTTTGGAGGATACCAAGGAGTCTAAGCAAGTCATGATAGGAGTTTATCCAGGGTAGTAGAAATGAAAAAGAGTTGAGGAATTTGAGAACTACTTAGGAAGAAAAGTATTAGAAATGGGAGATGGGACAGAGGGAAAATAGTGAGCATTTAAAATTCTTATTTTGTGTCAGGCATAATTCTAGGAATTTTACTGTTTTTCAAATCATGTAGTCATTCAAAAACTATAGGGAGAACTCCTCTGACTGACGAAGTTATAGGCGTATGAAGTCTGTGACTTCTCCAAATTCATACAGGTAATATGTGTCTTGTGACACCAGAGAGAGCCTTTTTAGATGAATGACTAGAGCAGAATCAAAACTGAAGTGGGCTAAGGAGTGAACAGGAAATGAGGAAATGAAGACACAGCATGAAGACAACTCAAGCAAGATGGGTGGCTATGCAGCATTATTCAGAAGAGCACCAAAATGATAAGACTGCCCATTTCCATCAACTGATGAATGAATACATGGTGTGGTCTAAACTATACAACAGAATATTATTCAGCTATAAAAAGGAATGATGTATTAACACCTGCTACGACACATATGAACTATGAAAACTTCATGATAGGTGAAAGAGGCACAATGCAAAGAGCCACCAATATGAAATGCACAGAAGAGGCAAATTCACGGGGAAAAGAGAGTAGTGGTTACCAGGGGGCTAGGTGGGAGACAGACAGAGGAAATCACTGCTAATGGGTATAAGAATTATTTTGGGAATGCTGAAATATTCTGAAAGTAGGGTGATATTTGCCCAACTTTTTGAATATACTAAAAAATCACTGAATTGTACAGTTTACAATGGTAGAATTTAAGGTTTCTGAATTATCTCTCAACTCTAAAAAGTGTGTAAGAAAAAATGCTATTTGGTTGTGAAGGAGATGAGACATATCAGATGGTGCAGAGGTCTATGGTGTCGAGGCAGTGCTTCTGATGTTCCATAATGGTTGACAAAGACAGGTTATATGAGCCAGAACTGTTATGTCCATTTTTTCCCATCAGTGTATGGTTTACTACCAACAGGGCGCTCTGGCAAGCCAGGAATCAAAAGCCTTTCACTAGGTCATGAATGTAGAACTCAAAGCAGCACATGAATGAGACCAATAAAAGACCTTGGAGACCTATGAGGGTAAGGCCCTTCTTTAGCGAGATGCTGGTGAAGTAAATGGCAACAGTCCTAGGAAGTGTTCTCACATGACCAAATGAGCCAAAGGTGTGTCCTCCTGAAGAGAGAGACTGCCAGACAAACTCGTCATTGAGAGGACTGCGCCTCATCAAAGCAGTACAATCTAGACACTTCAGTAAAACTCTGAGGGCGATGCCCTTTGAAAGGCAAAATAGGTATAAATTTCCAGAAACTGAACAAAAATTGCCCCCACAGAGCTAGAGAGGCAACAATTTTCTTGCAGGGATATTAGGTTCATATTTTTCATTCTTGGTCTCCATATCATTAGCCGTATTACTGTTCAAGAATGAAGCCACCTCATATTTTCACTAGGTTAAAAGAAAGTCCCATCATTGAAGGGGCTGAGAGATGGCAGACATCTTCAACTTAACACCAAATGAACTAACCCTCTTCAATAAGGCATGGGTACCAGGGAGGGATTCTGCTAAGATCTCAAGAGAGTAGAGAGTACACGATATTTGGCCCCATAACAACTGGTGCTTCAATTATGTTATGTCAGGATTAGCACTGTATTTTCCAAGTGGAGTTTGGAAATTGTCATCCACTCAGAAATATACTGCTACTTCAGAGGGAATTGTGTCTAGGAAGAGGCATGCCTGGGGAAGAGGAAGGCAGCAATAAAATTAAACTTAAAAACTGATTTCTATGGTAGCTGCACAAAGCTTCATTTTTTTTTTCTCTTATCAGCAAATGAAATATTGTACAAAATGTATTCGGCCCCCAGCTAAAATATACATGTACACACTTGTCCTGGATTTCCTTAATGTGGGTGCTGTACTGACCTGTGAAACTCAAGTTCATCAGGGCTGAGTGGCTCTCTTGGTTTACCCGGCAAAATCAAACTGATGATGCAGCATATTATACGGCTTATTAAACAAACAGATTTGCCATTTTGCTAAACTGCTAAGGTGTGCCATCATACTGTGAAGCAGAATATGAATATGAAATGCTTTAGGTCTACTAATAAACCAGGATCCTCCCACCAACCAGGATCCACATTATGGATTCAGGCAGACAGGAAGAGGAAATCTGGCATAAGACTAGAAAGAAAAGAGGACACTTTCTCTCATACCACAAGGGCATGGCTGAGATGTGCACAGTGTTGATGACAGATGCTGTTATCTTTTCAGACAGACTTTCTTTCCTTTTTTCACTTCTTTTCCCCACCTTTTCTGGGGAGGTGCCAGCACTCATGGCTTACAAAGATGCTGTTATCTAGAGGCACCCAGGAGACAATAAGAGTGATTTTGTGAAAATATTTCTGGGAAACCCTGATGGAAGCTTAGGAAAGTCCATTTATGCTGAGCAGTTCACGTTAGGAAAATTACATGAGACAAAAAGTTGTCTGAGATATTGGAACTTGGCTAAATTATTTCTGGACATGAGGGGAACCACAAATGTGCCCATCTTAATCAAGTATTCTGGCTATGAAATAGCCTATTATTAATCTTGATTTTAAAAGTCACCCTGTGATTAATTGACTCTAGCTCAATAGACACCATATAGTGATTTCATACTATCTGCAAAGGAGACCAGACAAGATAAAATGAGTTAAAGGGCACTGTGATGAGCCAAGACATAGAGTATAGAATTAAAAGAATTATGTTTTCCCTAAAACATACTGTAATCAGTGTTACACCTTTGTTGGTAGAATAAAGAGGGATGGACAATAAACTATTTGTTAAAAAAAAAAGAAAATAAAAAAAAGAAAAAAAGACAATAAACTATTTGTGAAAAAAATTTAAAAAAAGAGGGATGAATTAATATTTGAGAAGTACAGAAATGTATCACCTAAACAACATTAGTATTAATAGTCAGATAAGAGATTAGTTGGGATTTTTCCCTTCAGTTCACATGTTTGCACATCCCCTCCACCTGCTTTGAAGAAAAAAGTAATCAACATTTTCCATTAGTTTCATGTCAGCTTCCAAAAAACCCCAAAAAACTCAGAAGCACAAAATTCCATGTTTTCAATAGTTATTCAGCATAAGAAGTTGAAATTTTGCAAAAATTAATAACATCAAAGTTAATGGATAAATCAAAATAAAGATGACAGAACCGAACTGCTGACAGTCTCTATGATGAGATTTCAAACACTCTTGCTGGGATACTGTGCTCAGAATTATTCTTTGAATATGAAAGACTGGAGACAGACGTTAGAGTGCTAGTCTAAACTATCCAAGTATTTTATTGTATGGACACAGATTTTACCTCTTGTAAATACAGTTTATTCATATGAACAATGAGAGGATTAAACTAGATAAATTCAACAATATCTTCCAGGTAATATATGGTTCCTTGGGACTTTTCTTCCTAGAGGGTCCTTATGAAAATGAAAATCTTTGAGATAGCTGATAACTAGCCTCATTGTCAGAAAAAGATTTAGTAGAAGCTTGTCAATAGCCAGACAGCCAGGTAGGCACAAAGGAAAGGAGCAAACCTCAGAGTTTTGAAACGCGAGGAAGTAGAAAACTAGTCAAAATGATCTAGTCCAAAAAACTTCCTTACAGTTAGGGATTCCTTTGAATCAAGTACTGTAGTTTTCCTTTCTAGAAGATTTTTTATCTGACAACAAAAACAAAATACTTGTATAAAGGTGTCATAATTTAGAAACAATCAAAAGAAGATTGTCAGTAATTTCTCTATCCAGATATAATCATGATGTTAACACAACAATAAAAATCACGAGTCTACCTGACTGCACCAAAGTTTTGCCTATGGGCTTTTTAAAAGTTAGTCCACTTCATAACAACCCTATGAGATATGCAGAATGATTACTGCTCCTATTTTACAGACCAAGAACAAATTTTAACATCTTTAAGCAGATCTTATTTTCATTTAATACGTTATAAAAATCTTACCAAGTTACAGAAGCATTCGGCAGCTTATTTCCAGTTTCTCCCTTTAATAAAGAATGCAAAAATTCTCCTTTAAATACTCATAGAGAACTGATGCCTTAATGCATATGTCCTAACACATAGGTCTTTGGGTAAATTCATGCACTCAACCATTTGTGTTCCCATTGGCTGAGATCCTGCCGAGGAGAGTCTGAGCATTCTGACAGCAGCAATGCATCTGAGCACAGGACACTTCCTGTAAGGCATGACCTGCCAATGGAAGACCCTCACATGAGGGATTCAATCTTTCATTCCAGTCTTTGTTAATTCATTCTGAAATACCCACTACACACTTATGATGTGCCCAGGTAGCATGACAGCACCCCAAACCTCACAGAGTTTAGAACCCAGTAGGGAAAGAGAAACCAGAAATTTGACAAACATTATGATAGCATTGTTTAAGTTATGATCCTGGACAGGGCAGGAAACACAGAGAGAGATCAGATCTGGAAGGATCTTTTATTTGAATGAAATTTGAACTTCAACCAAAGTAAATGAAAAGCTATTAGGAAACTTTCTATAAATTAATTACTGAATTTGTAAATAACTGAATAAACACACAAATAAAATATGTGCTTTAAAACTTTTAGCCTTGGATCTAGCCCTCACTACATTCATAGATTTCTTTTTTTAAATTTTGTTTTAGATCAGGAGACCATGTAAAGTGATGATGCAAATCCTACTACCAGTGTCCTCAGAAGACCTAGATTGAAATTCTTCTCTGTTTCTTACTAGTCTACTTATTAAGCACATATTCTAGGCCAGGAGTTCTCAAGCTAGAATGCGTAAGAGTCACTCGGAGGGCTTGTTAAACACAAATTGCTCAGCTCACCTCAGAGTTTGTGAGTCAGTGAATCTGGAGTGAGAGGTGAGAATTTGCATCTCTGACAAGTTCTCAGGTGATGCTAATCCAAGGACCACACTTTGAGTAATATGAGTAATAAATACTGTCTCAGGACAAGGCAATCTGGGTCGTATCCTCCTGATTTATAGAATGGATGTCATGATAACTTCCCCATATACTTCATTGCATTGTTGAAAAGAACAAATGAAAAAGTGAGCTTGGGAAATTTAAGCCCTTGACAAACATGAGATTATATTTGCCAGCAAGTGCTGTCTAAGCCCAAGGGAACTACTGTCATTGCAAATGACACAGAGGAATATCTAAGTTGAGCAATGGCCGCTAAGGCTATGAAGTTCTGCCAAGGACCTGAACCTCAGCACTAATCTTTTTTTTCTCCTTCTATAATTACATGAAAACATGTGAAAAACTGTCTAAGTAATAGCAACTGAAACCCACAAGGTTTTGTTTGTTTATGTGCTTTTAAGTCATAATCATCAGTTTCAACATCCCACCTTAGTCAATTTCTGTTGCCAACAGATTTAACACTCATGGTGGGTAAAGCTTCTGTCCTTTCCTCTCTCCTACATCCGTTCACTGCTTTTGGCCAATAAGTCATAGTTAGGCTAAAGATGAACTCAACTAAAACTAGCATTCTAGGACAGAATTGTTAGTCTCTGGGTGTCAGGGGAGCAATGAGAGTACCTCGAAAGGGAATGAAATTCAATGTGGTGACACTTCACCTAATGCAGTGCTGGGATCCAGTTCTGTCTCTTGCCTAAAATCTACTGTGTCTAGGGTTGCTAGATAAAATACAGATGTGATCATAAATTTGAATTCTATATTTAGAAAAAAGATATTTTTAAACCATAAGTATGTCACAAATACTGCATTTGGTGTACTAATACTAAAAAGGTATTTCTCACTTACTTGAAATCTAAATTTATCCAGGCACCATATCCACATATTTTTCTTTGATGAATCTGGCAATCTAATCTGACTCCTCTAGTAATGTTGTGGTAACTGTGGCTGAGAAACATATGTATATACAAAAAAACATTATGTTAAACCATATTCAGCCAGG
>NW_027529794.1:717640-724439 GCF_008692635.1 Crocuta crocuta
CAGAGGAAATAACCAGAATTTCTGGAAAGGGAATCAAGTCACTGGTGGTTTTAGAAGCTCCAGAGGATTGTAATAAGTGGTCGAGGGTAAGAATTATGAGATTAAAACAGGAAACTTGTATCAGTGGTTCTCAGTTGTGGCTGCCCATAACAAGCCCAATCCGTACCCCACGTCCACTAAATCCTATTCACTAGGTATGGGCGCCAGCCATCAAGTGGTTGTTAAAAGTGCCCAAGTGATTGAAATGTACAGCCAAAGATGGAACAATTACTTTCTAGTCTGTCAACTTGGCATATTCTCATGAGATACACTGAAGTGTTGAAAAGTACTGAAAAGAAGAACATCATATGCATTTAGAAATTATTGTATACAGCACAATACAACATTTTTATTTTCTAAGTTAAAAAAATATATTTCTGTTACGTTTACATTCTAACTAGATATTCTTTCACTTTTGTCAAGAGCAGTGTAAAGAAGGTTGAAAAAGGATAAAATTTAGTAGTATTGCTTGCCACTCTTACGTAGCAATCCCTGAGAAACTGACAGTACGTCATGCTTACTGCTAAAATAGTTCTTTGTCCAATCTTCTCAGTGGGCAACTGTGCACACTGTGCAACTCAAGGGGGCACCACTATTCACACAGAATATCATGTGAACAGTGTACGCCACAATTTTGATACTTGGTGACTCTCCATCAACTCCACTAATAATTAAGTTTATCTAAAGCAAAGAGTATGAGTTTGACACTTTTAAGTATCAAGGTAGATATGCTGAACATGTATCCATAATAAAAATTCAGTCATTATTTGAACAGAGGCATGAAGAACTGAAAAATTCAAAACAAAATATATAACTAATATCCACCTTAGAAAGTGATAGCAGTGTTACTATTAAAACTATATTAAAGGAATCAGCAAAAATGTGTGGGACAGGGATGTGGGAAGGAATTGACTGGGTGGTTTTCACATGGCACTTCTCATGGGACTGTCCTCAAACATCAGGTAGGGCTACAGTTATATGAAGGGCGAGACTGGGCTGAATATGTAAGATGACCTCCTCACAGGCCTGACAGTTGATGCCAGCTGGTGGCTGGTGCTGTCGACCAGAATGTTTACGTGTGACCTCTCCAACATGGTGTTCTCATGCATAATGTTTTATGCATAATGACTGATTTCTCCCAAAGTAAGGATCCCAAGAGAATCACAGAGAAATGAAAGAGGCTTTTCTAACTCAGCCTTAGAAGTTACACAGCACCACTTCAGCCTTATTCTACTGAATGGACCAACCAACCCCATCCCTTATCAAACTGCATCTTGATGGAAGGTATGTCAAACATTTTAGGGACCATAATTATAATTAACTGTAATATTCAATTAAAGTCTTTCATTAGATTCAGTCAAAGTTTTATCCAGAATGGGTAATTAATTTATTCTCCAGTACATCCATTTTTTAAAAAATAGTTTACTTAAGTCAAGTTGGTTTCCATATAGCGCCCAGTGCTCATCTCCACAAGTGCCCTCCTCTATGTCCATCACCCCCCTGCCCTTCTCCCCCACCCCCATCAGCCCTCAGTTTGTTGATGCCCCAAGGAAACCCACAAACACAAAAAACAAACAAACAAAATCCCCCAAACTTCGATCTATTTGAAACCCACAGATACTGGACTTGGTTGCCCCTAACTGGGTTTGCTTCTGTCAGTATTTTCTTATGTATTCAAGAAAGTAAGGCACAAAATGAGAAATGAGAAAGTTAAAATATCATATTACCTTTCAAAGGCATTTCTTTTTCTAGATTTCACCAATATTTCACATGAGAGTTTCTCTTCTTTTTCCTGAATCTACATCATCCAATATTATATACCTTATGAAGGCTATGTGCTTTTCCCACTTTGTACTAGTAATGTGTTTCTTTTCATAAAGCATACACCATTCCTTTAGTATTTCTTTTGTGAATCTCTCCATGTTGTTTGTCAAGAAATAATGGGGGCGCCTAGGTGGCTCAGTCGGTTAAGCATCCAACTTTGGCTCAGGTCATGATCTCACAGTCTATGGGCTTGAGCCCTGTGTCAGGCTCTGTGCTGACAGCTTAGAGCCTGGAGCCTGCTTCACATTCTGTGTCTCCCTTTCTCTGACCCTCCCCTGCTTATTCTCTGTTTCTATCTCAAAATAAAATGAAGACATAAAAAAATTTTAAAAAAGAAATAATGTAGAAAATGAATGTTTATTTGATTTGCCTCTAAAATATCTATTTTTCTAAGTACTGGCCAAAGCTGCAGTTAAAGTTCTTAACATTACCAAAATAAAGCCCATTTCCAAAACACTACCCTAAGCCACATGGCTTAATATTTTATTTCATGCAGGTCATCTACAGTGGACCAAGATGCCAAACTTTAATATTGAATGTCAAGCTCCAATACCACCTTTGCTTTATACTCCAGGGGAAGACCTTTGATTTACCCTGGGACTGTGAGATCAATTGTTCCCCAGATGCCAAAAGACACATATACACATGGCTGTAGAGAAACTATTCATTTTCTCTGTTTTGGGGAGCCTCCAGTGAAATGATTCAAGTCCATCTATCACATCGTTAAGGAAGAGTTTTGAGGCCAAACTAACTAGGAAAAGAGAAACTGAAGAAAGCCAGTCAGTACCCAACGTGGCTGGTCTTCACCAGCTGAGCGTGCTTCAGCTGGCTTGGAACTGTCAACTCAGACTGCGATTACTGACCCTGCTAGAGGCTGTGGCTCCCTGGAGGCAGCAGGGGAGAGAAGGAATGATGGATGCTCATGGTGTTTTCCACAAACAGGAGGAATAATTATGAAGTATTCATGCTGTCACAGACCACAGTGCTGGGTCTCAGGAGGATGATAAGATTAAAATCATAAGATTTTGGAATGAAAATAGGTTCAGTGAGAGTTCACGTCAAGTTCTCATTAAAATTTTTATAAGAGAGGAGGAAAAGCACATGCCTTTATCACAGAGCAATTATAACTTATAAGCTAGTGAGAATGCTGGTGACAAGCAGTATGAAAGAACTCCCCAAGCAATATTTTATTTCACGGAGCTGTTGTTTCCTTCAAAACTGACTATGAACATAGTTCCACTATAAAAAGTTCCATTTTGTTGGTCATAAACAGAACCATACAATTTTGCAATATGCACGTCTGCAAAAATGATGCATTACTAATTCTTTTTACTAATTCATCTAAAAAATATATACTAATTCTTTTATGTGTCTACTTTATATCTTAGAAATTCAAAAAATCCTTGTGATAAGATGTTATCATCAATTTCTTTTTTCTACAAAAATCATCTTCTACATTAAAACATATCATTCTATAACAATTCTCTATAGTGTTTTAAATAGCTTTTCTGAGGTACAATTTATATACAGTAAAGTGCACCCATTTTATGTGTTCAGTTCAATGAGTTTTAGTAAATGTATACATTTGTGCTGCCATCACCACAGCCCAGTTTTAGAACCCTTCCATCACCCCAAAACATTTCTTCATGCTTATGTGTAGCGAATCCTTGGCTCCTAACCCTGACCCAAGGCACCCACTAACCTGGTCTCTGTCTCTATAGTTTTTCCTTTTCTGGAAATTTCATAAAATGAAATTATACAATACATAGTCTTTGTGAATAGAGTCTTTCACTCAGCATAATGCCTTGGAAATTTCTCTAGGTTATTGTATGTATCAGCAGTTTATTCTTTTATATGCAGCATCATTCCATTATATTTATATTTGTAACATACACATATTTTATTTATCCATTCACTTGTTCATTGCATCAAGTGTGTTTCTAATCTTGTTTATGGCACTCTTCCTCTCTGACTGATTGTTTTTTAACTCTTATATCTCTGTGGTAAGGGTCTTACTGATATCTTCCATTCTCTTCTCAACTCCAGTGAACATCCTCAAGAACACCTTCTCCAGCAGGCATGTGATTTACATTTGTTTCACTTAGATCTCTAGCCATGGCATTTGGTCTAAGTCTCTGCCTTCTTCTCTGTGTTAGAAAAGTCAGTTATGTGTCCTGCTCCTGGAAGTGATTCCCTTATGAAGAAGAGGCTGTGTAGTGTCCGGGACCTGGTGCTTCAGAGAGTGATTCCGGTGTGTGCTGTGTGTGCCCTACTGCTGTGTTCTGGCTGGGCTATCCTTCAGACCAGTTGTTCCTATCCATTCTCTTGTTGATGGACATTTGGAGAGTTTCCAATTTGGGGCTGCTCAAAATAACTTTAGTCTGAATATTTTAGTACAAGTATTTGCATGGACATATTTTTATTGTTCTTGAGTAGGTATCAAGGTGTGGAGTTGCTGGGTTGTATATTTAATAATTTTTTAAAAATTGCAAAGGTATTTTCCAAAGTGGCTATCCCAATTTACATTGGGACCAGCGACATGTAAGGGTTTTACTTTCTCTACCTCTTTGTCTATATGTCATAGACATATAGCCATTCTAGTAGGTACAGTGTGGTAGTTCAATGTGTTTTTAATTTGTATCTATCTCCCTAATGACTAATGATGTTGAACATCTTTTCATGTGTTTTATTTGCCACTTGTATATTTTCTTTGGTGAGGTATCTATTCTAGCATTTTGCCTTTTATGTGCCTTTGTTATATCTGAGATATTTAGGGGCACCTGGGTGGCTCAGTCAGTTGAGCATCCGACTTCAGCTCAGGTCATGATCTCATGGTTTGTGGGTTTGAGCCCCGCATCGGGCTCTGTGCTGACAGCTAGCTCAGAGCCTGGAGCCTGCTTTGGATCCTGTGTCTACCCCTCTCTCTGACCCCCCCCTGCTCATGCTGTCTCTCTCTCTCTCTCTTTCTCAGAAATAAATAAAACATTAAAAAATATCTGAGATATTTTAAAAAATGCTTGTGATAAAATGTTACCAACAATTTCTTTTTTATACAAAAATCATCTTTAAATTACAATACATTCTCCTATAACAATTCTCCCCAGCACCTTAAATAGGTATATAATTTGAATAGATATGTAATTTGTACATACTTTTACAAGTTCATGGCTTGGTTTTTCATTGCCTTAATGATATCTTTGGAATAACAAGTGGTTAATTTTGATGATATATAATTTATTAATTCTTTTACATTGTTCATGCTTCTATCATATTTAAGAAACGGGCCTGCCCCAAGATCACAGAGGTTATCGTCTCTTTTTTTTCTAGACATTTCATAGTTTAAGCTCTTATCTGTAGTATTTTTTATAAATATTTATCTATCACAAGAAGGGATGATATTTCTAGCTGGTAGAAAGCCGTTACTTATGTCTGGCAACTGTTTTGATGGGTCAGTGGCTAGGTAGTATCAGCTGTAAACTGCATAGAATATAATTTCTAATCATATGTAGTCTTTTGCAGACAAACCACACACTTGTATCAGTGTGTATATTTATATATGAATATATATGTATGTGTATATATGTCATATATACATATATGTGGGAATACACTATCTATAGTTATTACTCTACAGTTTTAAAAATATAGGGTGCCTTGGGTGGGTGGCTCAGTCGGTTGAGCGTCTGACTTTGGCTCAGGTCATCAGATGTTTATGGGTCAGTTGAAAGGTCATTACAATACTACCCAGAAAATATGAAAATCTCTAGCGAGAGGAGAGGCCAAGAGATACAAGGTCCAAGATGCAAACGGGCTCCCAATGAGGAGTTAGAAACTAATGTCAGGGAAACTGAAAATCCACAGAAGCAACGACTGCAAGACAGCAAGCCCTGACACCGTGGGCCTCAGGGATCTAGGCAGGGTTTCAGTCTGCAGGAAAGGACTTCATAAGAAGACAGGATTCACAGAAGATAGAAGATAGATGTTTTATTGAATAGTTTTCTAGAAGCAGGAACTAGGCAGACCTTGGGGAATAGGGTAGCACTAAAGCTTGGGAATACTTTAGGCTCCCAGTTGTTAATCTTTAATATGTTGCACAATTCACTTTAACAACTCCTTACTTCCATATGGTCTTGCCCCATGAAGCGGGGCCTTCATTATCTCCCTTCTAGGCTATTATAATGGTCTTCAATCTATCTCTTTGTTCATGGCCGTTCATTTCTGTCATGTAGTCCACACACCATTCCTAGGTTCACTATTTTCAAGTGTGGTTTCTATCAAATCCATCTACAATATAAAATATTTAATGGTCTGCCACTGCTTATCAAATTAGATTCAAATTCCTCACTCCTCCTGGCACTGAAAACTCTTGAAAATGAGCAAACCTATATTCCTAGCTCATCTAGAGTTATTCCTCTACACAGAATCTACATTTCTGCCAGAACAGTATACTTGGTGTTCATAACAATTCTGCTTAAACTCTCCACATTCCTTCTACCAGAAATCACAATATTAGGTCACCAAAATTCCCCCAGCCTTTAAGCATGCACCAAATGCTACCTCTTCGATGAAACACTTTTCCATTTTCCTATGTTGACCCCATATCTTACTCTTCTCAACTTTTATGTCATCTACATCAGTGGTGGACAAATTATATGGCCCACAGGCCAAATCTGTCCTACTGGGATTTATTAAAACACAGCCACTATCATTCAATTACTTATCTGTGACTGCTTTCAATACTACTATGGGTTGAAGTTGAGTAGTTGTGACAGAAGGCACATGGTCCACAAACCAAAAACATTTACTATCTAGCTCTTTACACAAAAAGTTTTCTGACATCTAATCTAGATCATATTGATTAGGGAAAGACATTTTTTTACATTTAATTATCCTAATAAAATATATAACCCAAATATTTTCAGAATATAATTTCACC
>NW_027529794.1:724539-726057 GCF_008692635.1 Crocuta crocuta
CAACCCCTTTTGCACACTTTTTTACATCAATTTGACAGTGATCCATACTTCAGGATATTGAATTAATTATTCAAATATGTTACCTAAATTATTGCAATAAAATATTTATAGTGTATGACTGAACTTTTCAGAACAGAGGCAGATAAAAGCTGCCATAAATTGCATAATAAAATTTTATTTTAATAGAATGGTATGGGTTCAAGATTCCTCCATAAAACAGTTTTCTAATGCAATTTCGAGTGTTATTAGAAAAATATTTTATACTACATAAATAATGATAAAAATATGCATTATGTAAATGTTTTCCTATTCCCTTTTGTTCATCAAAAGGGGTCACTAAAAGGTCAATAAAAAGTGCTTGGTACTAAAGCTTTGGAAACACTGGGGACCTCCTTAAGAGATAAGACTTTTTCTAATCTCTGCGGGTCATGGCTGTCATATCTTTGGTTTTTGCTGCTACTGTATCCTCTGCATCTAGCATAGTTTGTAACACTCAGTAGGGGCTTAATACATAATTTTTAAAATAAATTATCACTTCTTCTACTTTTCTACCCTGTGACTTTGGCAAATCCCTGGTGGAATGCTTCCAAGTAAACAACTTTTCTTTAACCAAGGTCTTAGTCCATATCCAATTACATGCCATCCAACTGGGAGGTATCAATTTAAGTTGACTAGAAGGTAGCCATGACCACTACCTTCTCCATTTCCCTGCATTCCTTCTCCAGTGAACTTGCCCTGACTTGGGAATGATTATAATTCCAATACCATTTACTCTTGCATTTTCTAAAGGTGGAACTTAAAACAAGATGTTGAACCACTTCAAAAGTGTGCAATAAGACATTTTGATGAAATTCAAGTTAGAGTAGAAGATGTTGTAAGGTGTTTTACCTCCAGGGTTACAAGAAAATATTTTCTTCCCCTTTGATGGGTGAATGTGGGCTTCTACACATAAGACCTTTTATTTTCACAATTAAAAAAAATTGTCAAAAAGGAAAGAAATACTTTGGTTGTTTGTTTTCTATTAATTTCATCAAAGCAAGTCAACTTCAATTTTCAGTGCTCCAATGCCTTTAAAAAGGATAAATATATTTCATTTCATGTCTGGTCCATAATTTTGCAAAGGCTCGTTATCACCCAGTGAGTGGTATTAGTGTTTTGTTCTAGACAAGCATTCATCAATGATGTGAATAAATTGAGAAGGAAAGAGTGATGACTAAGGATTTTCTCTAACGTTTTTTCCTCTCATAATTTTCACATTTTTAATTAAATCAAAGGAAAAAAGGAAGTACTTTTATTTATTTTTTTACGAAGTACTTTTAAATAGAAAATTAAATTAAGAACCCATGNGAAACATTTTTTTTTTTCCCTTAATTAAGAAGACAAATGCCAGGCAATATGAAGATGTAAGGGCCTCAAGTGTGAACTTACAAATCTGTGATAACACTTTGGGTAACTACTTAAGTAAATTAATATTTTGTTATATTTTATTTTTATTAACCCTTTTCCACATCTGGGGTG
>NW_027529794.1:726108-726961 GCF_008692635.1 Crocuta crocuta
ATATTCAAGAGTAAAGCCTTTAAAGGTAAAAGTTCTTTTTGCTTCAACACTTTCATATAATTAGAAATTAACACTTTGCTTCTCCTTTTGAAAAAGTCATTGAAGTATATATTATAATCTGAGTTTGAAAAAATTGTTCTCTTTCAAAACTTTAAGTAGCACTTAAAACTTAAGAGATGATTTTAGTGAAGAGATAACTATTGGGATTCTGTTTGGGTTAAAACAAGANAGGAAAAATCCATAAAAGATTTTATTAAAAAATGGTTCAGAGAAAATAAATCTGTAAAAAGTTTCATTAGCTGTGGTCAATATCTCTGGCAAATGTCATCTATATTTGGATTCTATACTTTCCCACTGAAGATAAGTAAATTTTCTGTGCATTCACTGTTCTTCAGAAGTCAGGTTCTCTTTCCTGACTTCTACTTCCACACCAAAAAGATGCAAGTTTCAATTGTCTGCTTTTGCCTTACAGGTGTCTACAGTGCATGACAAGTCATTCTCGCATTAAAGGCAAAACATGAAAGATTTTTGAGTGGGAGAGAGGGGAACCTCACATATTGCTACCTACTTGGTGATGGCATCTTCATTGATTTTCTGGCCACGTTTATCTTAATCTTTCATTCCAATGGTTTTGTTGTTACTGAAAAGTTTTGCTACTTGACTCTGTCATCTTCTCCAACCCTTTAGANCCGCCGTTACTTTTCTGGTTTCTCACCCACTCTTGCCCTTTTGTTGGTATGAATGTATTCATATATACGATTGCTACTTATCTGTTTGGCTTTAAAAGTCTCCTATATTGTTTTGGCACGTGGTGCTCACATGTCCCTAATTCAAAAATACTAACTTGATCTCT
>NW_027529794.1:727108-730329 GCF_008692635.1 Crocuta crocuta
CTATCTCAAAAACATATCTTTACTTTTAAGTTTATTGCAGCATTATTCCTAATATCCAAGTCATGGAAACAACCTCAGTGTCTATCCACAGGTGAAAGAATACAAAAAATGTGATATATATGTGCAATGGGATGTTATTAAGCCATACGGAAGAAGGAAATTCTGCCAATGGTGACCACATGGATGCACCCAGAGGGAATTATGCTGAGAAAAGTAAGTCAGAGAAAGATAAACACTGTATTATTGGACTTATATGTAGAATCTTAAAAAAATAAGCTAAATTCACACAACTGGTAGAATGGTGGTTGCCAGGGGCTGGGCTATGGGGAAAATGGGAAGGTACTGATCAAATGGTACAAAGTTCCAGTTATAAGATGTATAAGTCCTGAGGATCTAATATACAGCATGGTGACTGTAGTTAACAGTACAGTATTACATACTTGAAAGTTGATAAGACAGTAAATATTACATGTTCTCACTACACACATACCGAATCAATTATGTGAGGTGATGGGTGTATTAAGTAATGTTATGGTGTTAACCATTTCAGAATACATATGTGTCTCAAATCATCACATTGTATACCTTAAATTTGCATAATGTTATATATTAATTATATCTCAATAAAATGCTATATATTAATTGTACTTCAGTAATTTTTTTTAAGTCACACCTCACAAAGGCAAATCTTATTAAAACATATTGATCCAGAGAGTAAAATCCTCTGGGCCATCAAACAAAAAAATTACTAGAGAATGTAGTAGTCCTTTGTGATAGCCTATTGAGAGTATTGCTTACAGAAATACAAAAAGGGACAGATACTTATTTCATTTGAGGAACAAACTCTGGGAAAGGCTCTGTCTATCAGATTACCTTATTTAAGGACATTTTCCATAAAACAAATGACTTCAATATTCAGCTTCAAACTTTTAAAAAGTATGTATTCATGGCACATGTGATACAAAGGAGCTTATATTCTTTGAGACCGTTTAAATACATGATGAAGTGTTTTATATTTAAAACACAGGAGGAGTGCTTGGGTGGCTCAGTAGGTTAAGCATCTGACTATTTCCGCTCAGGTGTTGATCTCATGGTTCTTGGGATCAAGCCCCACACTGGGCTCTGTGCTGGGTGTGGGGACTAGTTGGGATTCTCTCTCTCCATCTCTCTCTCTCCCCTTTCCCTGCTCTCTGTCTCTCTCTGTCTCTCTGTCTCTCTCTCAAAAACAAATAAATAAACTAAAAAAAAAAAAAAGAGAGNCATAATTACACAGTAGAGTCACTTGAATTGCTTTAAAAAATATAGCTATTCAAGTACCAGTGGGTAATCTCTGAAGGTAGGATTTGAGTCTGATAAGAACATTTTCTAAAAGCTTCATCAGGTGATGCCCCCTTGAAGGCAGGGTTGAGAGCCAATGCACTGTGACCAGCTAGTGTGGATGATCTTAAAATAATTTCAAAGTCAACATTCCCAATATTTCTCCCTGTAAAATGCTATGGTTATAGAAACTGGTCATAATCTTTTCTTGGTTAACTTCTCACTAATACTGAAACCAGACTATAAAACAAGATAACCAAAAAAAATCTAAGTAGTTATGCTTCCTGGAGTTTTCTTCCTAGTTAATGACATCCTAGAGTATAATCATATAGTCATATATAAAGGCAATATTAAGTAAAGGTTAACCATTCTTATAGCATTTATATTATAGCAATCTTCTCATTATGTGGGGAAGAGAGGAAGCTGTATAAATTCTCAAGGGGACATATGCACGAGCTTTACAAGGGTGAATTCTCAGACCCATAGTGGGGAGTGACATAGTAGCTCTTTATTTCAAATTGTTCATTTCACTTAATTTAATAGGCACTTGTTCAGTACTGACCATGGCTTTGTTCTAAGCTTTTGCTGGCAATATAAAGCTTAATCCTTCCAGTGAAAAATATTTATTGAGCAACTACTCTGGGCCTGGTACTGTTGTAGGAGGTTGTGATACAGCTGAGAATGAAACAGACAATAATTCCTGTCATCACTGATCCAGAGAAGGTGATCCCTACTTTGAAGAATCATCAAATCAAATGATAAGAAAGGGAGACTACCCATGAAAATAAAGTATGCATGTTTCATATTGCTAGTAGAATTTCTGGAATTGACTGCTAAGTCACAAAAATCTTTACCCACTCCATCTAATTGTTTCTTAAATAAACAAATGAAAGCTAATATTCCCTGGCATTAGCTTAAGGAGACTGATTCCAAGGAGACACTTTTCCCAATGTCCTGTTGTAATGTATTTCACATATGTGTAATAAGTGACCTTACTCAAGTGGGCATATTTTCCACATCAACAATTTAGTGCCTAGACCTGAATAAGAGTCAGCTCTGGAAATTCTACACCTAAAACCAATATTACAGTATAGGTTAACATACTGGAATTTAAAGAAATACTTGAAAAAAAAAAAGTCCATAGAAAGAGAAAAGAGCTCAAAATATCAGCTCTGGAAAATTAATCTAAAACCTATACAGAAATAACTGGATAAGAGAGGCAACTTCTTAAGTGAAGCAAATTATACACATATCCTAACATTTAATGTTTAAATAGTAGATGTAATGCTGCTTTATTTATGATAGCTTTACTATCTTAGATGTGAAGGACTTTAAACACTTGAGATCAATTTGTTATCTTGTTTTCAAAACTCCTAGGTTATATTTAACCACTTGATATTTCTTATTTTGTCCCCTTGATTTTGACTAATTGCATAAGTTTTTCCATGACAGTGTTTCTCTTCTTTTAACAAACATTAACTCATACACTGGTATGGATAAAAAGCCTTAGAACAAAGCTGCATTCAAATGTTTACACTGTCCTTATTAAAATAAATTATAGAAGCAATGGAAAATATCACATCTATTAAGTTTACTTCCTCTTTAATTTTATTTTTTTTGCTTAAGCATATACAATTTAGATATGAGCAATGAAAAACAAAATATGGAAACTGATGTTAATCTGGGCCAATGTTTTCACAAATATTTTTTTAACATCACTATGTTCCAGAAATGACGAAACAGTATCTACAGAGAGCTGCATAAAAGCTTAGATATAGGTAAAGAGGATATAGATATAGATGAGAGACGTAGAAAGAAACAGAGAGAACCAGTTAAAATTCCTAAATCATTCCCTAGAGATTAATTCATAGAACAATACAAGTCTATATCCCACATCATGGAAG
>NW_027529794.1:730340-734550 GCF_008692635.1 Crocuta crocuta
TTCAATTGGTTTTAAAAAATCTCCTACAGTTCTTTTTTTTTTTTTTACCTATCAGGAATAGGCAGATGCAGTCATATTCCTTTTTGTATGTGCTACGCTTTCCCCTATCTTTTTGTATTTGCTTCTTATGAGGTTGACTGTTTCTTACCAATGTCACTGTGACTCCTAATATAAATAGTACCCCTCCCCGGCTCCCTAATTTGCTATTATACACAAATATTGGCAACTTAATCATGTGCAGGAAGTGGTAAATAAATATTCTGCAATTAGTTTCCAAGCTGATCTGACATAATTCAGGACATATTTTATGAGAATTGTTCACAGATTCTATTTAAAGTACTGACAAGCATGAATATATTTAAGGCAGTTTTGAATATGAAGATGCCACTTCATTTTAATGACTTTCACTTGAATTAAACATTAATATAAAATAGTTGTTTCAGAAAAGTATAATATATAGAAATGTTCTTTTCAAAAAAAAGAGGTCAAATGATTTGATATGCATTTAGCTATTTGAGGTTTAAAGTTATACATACATCCGTTTCTACCACTTGCTAGGTGAAGCTATCCATCTATATCTAATTTATGAATATATATTTTTGTATTAGATCAGGAACCAACAAATTATGGTCTGTGGGCAAATTCTAGCTCCTTCCTTATTCTTGTAAATAAAGTTTTATTGGAACACAGCCATGGTCATTTGATGATGTATTGTCTGTGGGTGGTTTCATGCTACAACAGCAGAGATGAGTAGTTGTGACAGAGACCATCTGGCTGCAAAGCCTAAAATATTTACTCTGGCCTTTTGCAGAAAAACTTTGCCTACCACTCTACTACAGAGTTGGGAATGTATGTGTGTGCATATGTGTGTTTCTCCTCCTGGTATCTTTTAAAAAATCTATCGTATCCTGTCAGCACAGTGCAGCCATCTCAGCATTTATTGGATTGTAAATTACTGAAAAATTTTACTCCAACATTAGCTAAATGTTCCTAATTGATAACATATCTTCCCATTATGCTAAAATAGACTTAGATTTGTCAACTTAAACCCTCATTAGAAAGCAAAAAAATGAGAAATTTTCCTTTCTACCTTGACAACTTTCTAACCAGTTTGCATTTCCCAAGTCATTAAGTTTATGATAGTAAAGTTGCTGATATTGTCAAGAAAGGAGAATTAGAAAAGCTAAAAAGAATACCAGCTGTCAAGAGAATTCCCTTAATGTAGCTTTCTTCCCCTGACTATTTTCTCCTTTCATTTTTTGTTATTTTTTCCCCATTTTTTTGTTTTTTACTCGAGTCAATTAACTATGTTATTTTCAATAGAAAGAACACTGGTACATAATTGAAGTGTTTGATAAAATAAGATTATTTTATTCTTCCTTATATTCTCTGTGTGTATGGGTATGCATAAGTTACTCATTTAAATCACACTTTCTTTACTGGTCAATATGGCAAAACTGTTTTTTTCACTGTTAAGGGGAGATTCCTGGAAGAAAAGGGATACATTATGGGTAGCACTACACCCATGGAGCTCAATTTAAATTCAGCAAGATGTGTCTTGCTATCCAGATTTTAGGCTAGAAGAGCTGTGGGAATCGGCAGAAAGAATACCTGGTGTGCTTAAAAGAATCAGATTCAAATTCCCCTTGTAGTTACACCTCTAGAACAATACACCCATACCTCACAGTGAAAATGCCACTATTACTATTATACCTCTTTTTTTATACCTATATTTCTCTCTTCCTCTCTCTTCCTCTCTCACTCGCAGATACAGACACACTCTCACACTCATTCTTACACATTTCTGCCACCCTGACATCATTAAACCGGCAATATTCTATGCTTTGAGCCAGAAAAAAGGTTGAAAGGATCATTCATAGGAATCCAAGTTCAGATCATTGCTGTTTCCCAACCTTGCAACCACAAAGCCAGTAATCTTGGGTGAATAATTTATCCATTTCTGTTTTGGTTTCCTTATCTACAAAACAGGAAGAAAAGTACCTCTCACTAGATTGTTGGACATAGTAAATAAGATAATGCCTGCTCTTAGGGGCTGAATGTTTGTCCCCTGCCCCATTCATAAGTTGAAGCCCTAACCCGCAAAATGATGGTATTTGGAAGTGGGGCTTTTGGGAGATAATTAAGTGTAGATGAGGTTATGAGGACTAGGCCCTTGTGATGGGATTAGTGACCTTATAATAAAGAGACATCAGAGCTCTCTCTCTCTCTTAGTGTGAAGACACAGTAAGAAAGTGACCCTCTGTAAGCTAGGAAGCTTACAGATCCTCTCCAGGAACTAACCCTGCCAGCATCTTGGTTTTGGACTTCCCAGCCTCTCAGAACTATGAGACATAAATGTCTGTTGTTTAGGCCACCCAGTCAATGGAATTTTTGAAATGTATATTTTTCTTATGTTTATGGTGATATAATTACACTTGACATGGTGTGCTTAAGGTTCACAGTGTGCTGACTTGATACAATTATATATTGCAATATGATCAATACTCTTGCTTCTATTACTCCTACCATGTCACACAATTATTATTTCTTTTTGGTAGTGAGAACCTTTAAGATCTTTTCTCTTCGTGATATAATACAGTATCACTGACTACAATGATTATGCTATGCATTAGGTCTCCAGAACTAACTCAATAAAGTTGCAAATTTGTACCTTTTCACATTTCTCTAATTCCCCCATTCCCCAGCCCCTAGTAACCACCACTGTAGTCAGCTTCCACAATTCTGGCTTTTTTGGATTCCACATGTATGTGATACTCTATAATATTTGTCTTTCTCAGTTTATCTCACTGAGCATAAGGCCCTCAAGGCCCATCCATATTGTCACAAATGGTAGGATTTTCTTCTTTTTCGTGGCTGAATAATATTCCATTGTGTGTGTGTATGTGTGTGTGTACATACACCATATCACTGTTAGAATGGCGGTCATCAGGAAGATAAGAGAACAAGTGTTGGTGAGAATATGGAATAAAGAGAACCTCTGGACATTGTGGATGAGAATGTAATTTGGTTAATCACTATGAAAAATACTATGGAAGTTATTCAAAAAAAATAAGAATAAAACTACCATATTATCCACTAATCCCACTTTTGGGTATATGAAATGAAAACAGGATATCAAAAAGCTATCTTTCCTACGGTGTTTATCACAGCATTATTCACAATAGTAGAGCTATGGAAACAAAAGTGTCTCTCAATGGATAAAGAAGATGTGGTATACACATACTGTGGTATTTTGTTCTAGCAGCCTGAGCTAAGACACCTGCAAATGGCAAGTTCTAGACTCAACATACAGTGCTGCTTGGCAAATGCTAGGTATTACTAATTACTAATTTCTTTTGAGAAATAAAATAGTTACAAACATGTTCAAGTTTTTGCATTTCTCAACCATCCACTGCATATCTTCCTTCTCTTCTGCATTTACTCTCATGACTCTGCCTCTGTATTTACTTTTCAAGGGCCCTAGAAAATATTAATTAGTGTGTGTATATATATGTTTAAAATTATTTTGAATCTGATTCTTCATGTATTTGACTGTTCTAATCAATAGATATGTATTGGTTGGGGATAAAGTTTGCTATATTCGACCTCTGTAATACGGACATAGAATTGAGAAGTATAACTTTTTCCTAGAAATGAAGTCTAAAACAATTTAGTATTTGAGAATAATTTTGCCTTAAAATTATTTATAGATTTGGGCAGGGAGAATGAGAACACATTTAAATAATATTGAATTTCATAGCATTAACAGTCTAATAGTTCAGGCTTTCTCACTTTTCTCCAACTGTAATTTCACCCTGTCACAATCTATTTGAAAGGAATCTTTCTGAATTAAATATATAGGCAAAATCTCTTTTTCAACCTGCCCCTTGACCTAATGTTACTCCAACTCTATCTACCCTCAACCTCCAGAATTAACTTTGACAAGTCTTGACTCCAACTGAACTGGATTATTACTGAACTTCAAATACATTGATTGCACCTCAGCAACATTGCTTATGCATTTTCCCCTGCCTAGCCCACTTTGCTGTCCTTTCCATATATAAAAAGAAGTCCTACCAATGAAATGGAGTCTTCCCTGATGATTCAAGTATATGCTGGTTATTCTCTTTCATTAATGAATGGATTTCTGATTTTTGCCAACAATCACTGCCCTTAGTATTCACTCATGTATTCTTCAAATGGGTGTTGG
>NW_027529794.1:734591-743500 GCF_008692635.1 Crocuta crocuta
AGATCTAATTTTTCATAGTGATATATAATATATTCTATGTTTTCTATTATCAAGAAGTTGACAGACGAGAAATTCAACAATTTTATTGAAGAGAGATAGCTCTTATAAAAGAATTGTGCCATTAGAGCTCAAAGGAAGAGCTTGCTTTAGTTAAATTTATCTAAGTTTGGATGCTTTTTAAATATTTATTTTGAGAGAGAGACCGCATGAGCAGAGGAGGATCAGAGGGTGTGTGTGTGTGTGTGTGTGTTTGTGTGTGTGTGTGTGGGGGAGAGAGAGAGAGAGAGAGAGAGAGAGAGAGAGAATCCCAAGCAAGCTCCATGCTGTCAGCAAAGAGCCCAACATAGGGCTCAATCTCAAGAACCATGAGATAATGACCTAAGCTGAAATCAACAGTTGGATGCTTAACTGGTTAGTTGAGCCACCCAGGTGGCCCCTAAATTTGGATTTTTTTTTTTTAAGGGAAATGAGGTCATAAGAGATCTTGCTAATAATTGCTATCATAAATTCTATGAGATGATACACCTGCCTTTCACTGAATCCTACAGTAAAGTGAAACAAATAACTCTAAAGCAAAGCTCTGTGACTTACAACATTAATACCAATACTTTAGATAATAAATTATTCTGGATAATTACAAAAATATACTGAAAATTGCTTCTTGGACAACTGAAATGCATATAGAAACTAAACTTTATGGATAAACACTGAAAATTATGTCCCTGCTTTGAGAAAGTAAATTAATTTGCTTCCTTTTGGAAGGCAATTAAATATTCTTTTTTTTTTAATAGGAGGCTCACATAATTGTCTCAATATGAAACTATGAAAGGCAGCTTTACAATGAAAACTAACCAGCTGGAGGTTTTGTTTTTATAGGCAAGATGAAGCATCTCTCTTTGGAGGAATAATAGGGTTTCCCACACGAGATACTCAAACCACATGTACATAAGTGGGGGCTCCAACTAGGCGCTATCACTTAATAGCAAAAAGTGTGTAAGGCAAGTGGATCATGGTTTTCAAGATAAGGTTTTGAAATGCTTAGTTGACTGTTATAACTTAATACTGAGAGTTCACAGCAAGAGTAGTTAATATGTGAATATTCATTCCAATTGAGATTATGTAGGTTCTGTTTTAAAACTATATATAGTTCAGAGGTACCTGTGTGGCTCAGTTGGTTAAGCATCCAACTCTTGATTTTGGCTCAGACCATGATCTCAGAGTTCATGATTTCAAGCCCTGCACTGGGCTCCACACTGGTGGTAGAGAGCCTACTTGAGATTCTGTCTCCCTCTCTTTCTCTGCCCTTCACTTGCTCACTCTGTCTCTCTCTTAAAATAAATGAATTTAAAGAAATAAAACTATATATAGTTTAAAACTCAGTGATGTGCTAATGAATGTTTAACAACAATTTTGCATGGGAACGGATGTGATTTGTAGTATTTGTTAAGCTCTTGTGAGTTGGTATAAACTGGCTCCATTGTATCATTGGTTTAAATCTTCTGACAGCATTCCAAATGAGACTTGGTATTCTCTTTTATGAAAATGGCAATAGTATGAAAGAAAGTATAAGCAGTTTCTCCCAGAGTATACTACACGTATAACCACTTGTATGTTGCTAAATGATGACTGATATGTTCATTGCTATGGGTTGTCAGATGCACTGTAAAATCTAAAGTACTGTTTTACAGAAAGAAAACCTGAGATCAAGAGATATATTGTTATTTAGTCACCAGACTATATATGGTTTAATCAAGTCTTGGGAATTACTAGAACTAAAACTGGTGCTTAGTTTTAGATGATTCATAATAGGGCACTAACTAGCTCTCTTTACCTCTTTTATTTGTTTGTATGTTTGTTTTAGTTCTTAAGCAGAACAATCTAAGTATTGTCTGATACATCCTAATTTAGGAGTCAGAATATGTAACATGACTCATTAAAAACAAAGCATTAAAAGTGCTTGTCAAACGTTGTTATTTGCTTGTGTTTTTAATCACAGATGTAATAAAATGAAGTACACACATAAACTGAAGCCACACTTAGG
The DNA here is from genome assembly GCF_008692635.1 of Crocuta crocuta. Lineage (NCBI taxonomy): Eukaryota > Metazoa > Chordata > Mammalia > Carnivora > Hyaenidae > Crocuta > Crocuta crocuta. The sequence goes on from NW_027529794.1 coordinate 736,633, forward strand.
GAGGCTTTTAACAGCTCACAATTCTTCAACATTTAAACCACATTGCTTTTTGTTTGTTTGGTTTTCAAACTATGCCTTTGTTTTGAAGGGTCAAAATTGCAGGGAGTTTTCTAATTAAAATGTCATACAAGGCAATAGATCTTGAGAACCATCTGATACTACATTATAAATTTCAGACAACTTTACTGCTTTCAACTATTATCTTAAACTAAAAGTAGTACTTAAGTGGTAGTTATTCCTAGTTCACCCTTCTCTCAGTTGAAAGGCTTTTCTATAATGTTGGTATAATGAAAGTATGAAAGATAGTAAAGTAGTTTCAAAATTGATTTTGGAATTAATAAATGACATTGGAAGAACAGCAATGTCATTACAGGAATTGTATCAGACTGAGTGATTGTTTTTCCTTTTTAAATCAAAGGATCACTGTCCTATTTAACACAGAAATTCAAGCCTTAGGACACACGCTTTTCAAGGACCATATGTCTAAACTAGGACAGAGACTAAAGTAACTCACTCAAGCGAACTTAAATAGCTGTATTAAACACTTGAAACCACTGCAGTAATTTTATAGAGACTATAATGTAAAATGCAGCCATAAAATAGATCGGGCAGAGGTCAATTATAGTCTACTTCACTGCAGATTTTCTTTGATAACAGCTACCTCTACAAAATACCAAAACATTTGTACATGCAATTCCTTTTCTAAAAACAAACACATTTATGTATAATGTATAAAACTTCTAACTTAGAAGCATTAAAGGCCTGACCCTGTTTGTGAAAATGGAGCTAATGGCTAAGCCAGCAAGGTTCCAAAAGAGATAATGGTATCCTACTGGTAAGTAAAACTTAATGCAGCTCCAGAAAGTTAGCAATTGATTTTCTGCTCACTAGTGGGATCCCTTCACTCCCCAAGAGTGAATCTAAGACTGTGGAGACTGGAATATTCACTTTATAAAAGTCTATAATGCTTTTCAGAATCAAGGTGTACCTTTCAGTGCACAGAAAGTAGAACACCCTGTTGACCTCATAATGAACTTCATTTCATGGATGTGTCCAATTCTAACTTTTCTATCTAAAGAATATTCCAGGAAACAGAGGTACACATGACTAGGTATAAATGGATTGTCTATTTCTGTACAGAGACACATTAGGTACTGGGAATTCACTGTTTCTATTTACCCACTATAAAAACATAGTGTGGGCAGTACCAGTGCAAGTTTGAAGCAAAACCAATAGATGTGCTTCGGCTTCAATCCATGAGGGCAACTATAAAGAAAGGAAAGCTAGCATTAATTATATTTTTTTGCCAGTATCAACTCCAATTAATGTTAATTGTGATGGTGTTTTTGTCTTTTTGTTTTTTCTCCTATGTGGCTGCTTTCACACCAGCAAGTGTAACACATCTTTAATTTGCCTGTACTATAGAAGGGTATCAGGAAACATGATTTTCAGTCATTGATATCTAGTTGTATATAGATTATACCCAAAGTATTGGCTGTAGATAGATGGTGCATTTTTTTATGTATATACTTTCCTCAAACAACTTCATGACTCTTTTGTTTAGATAATTAAGAAAACCAACAGCATCAGTCGAATGAAGTATGGCACCCTCTGACTTCACTATCTTAACCATATTCTGGAGCTTCCCATTCACAAGCCTAACTGGGGAAATGTTTGCTCAGATCCCCTTTTGACCTTAAATGTTATGATCTACACTATCATACCCCATTTTCCCAGATGAATATGATAGATAAAAAAAAGACCATAAATTTCTCAATCTCTGCAATTCTTTTCAATCTTTCTTTTTAATCTGATGCCCACAGCTTCTAACGTGATGTAAAATCTACTTCTTCATGCCTTGTATTTGGGCTCAGCCATACAACTTGTTTTGGTCAAGGAGAAATTAGCAAAAATGACACAAGGACAGACATGAAAATACCACTGTACTGGGGTTTGCACTCTCTTGCTGTTTCTGGGACCCGATGTGTCTACATATGAATTATCCTGGGCTAGGCCTCTTGAAGATGAAGAAGCACATAAGGAGAAAAACTCAGACACATCAGCTGAGGTCACAGACATAGCAATAACCTCAGCTGACCTCACGCAAAGCAAAGACAAACCATCCTACCTGAGCCCAGCCCAAATCGATGACCCCACAGAACTGTGAGCATATGATTATTGTATTTGGGGGGTTGGTTATATCACAAAGACTGATACAGTTAGTTTGGCTTAGTAAGGGCTAAGGACTTGACATAAGGGAACAGAAAGCACTTAGACATAGGTGCCTATGTACGGCCTTACCCTCCCATCCCCAAATAAGTTGGAATCAGCAAAGTCCTCTTTTGGACTTAAAGAGAATAACAAAGGGGAGTTTTCAGGCTGTGGTGAATAAAAGAGCTGAAAGATAATCTACTGTGACTATGGTGGCCATTATGAGGCCATTTGTAAGGAGAAGAAAAGGTCTGAACAAGAGAGAAGAACACGAAATATGTACAGAGAAATGAAAAAAAAAATCCTATTGAGTATGGAATAAGATGACTTGTGACCAATGAGACTGAAAGAGACAGAGATGGCTAGACAGAGAAAGGCCCTCATTTCCTAACACATTCCTAGGCCTCAGTGCAAGTTTGAATGAGACACATTACACTTTGGTCCCTGAGCACAGATTTCTGTAAGATTCTCCTAAGGGTTCTTACTTTTTATGTTGCAAAAAACAAAGCCCCACAGATGTTTGATCACATAAAGGTAAAGGCTGTTCTTTGTAATACAAAAAGTGAACTTAGATATATATTAATTATATAAGTAAAATATAACATGTAAACAATTTTTAGAAATGGGAATAGAATGAAAAAACTGCATTAGTGTCTTCTGTTATTTCACTTACTAATATTAAGATCAATCACTGTTTCTAAGTGCTGTTTCTCTTTGTTTTAAATTAAGTGGAAATAAAACTTTGGATAAATATGGTCAATATACAAAAAGTTAAACACTATCCTTTACAAAACAGGACTNCCAGGCGCCCCGAGAGTTCTGCTTTTCAAGAAAATAAATATTCTTCCCAACCTATCTCTGAAGACATTCCAAAATTAGCACCAATGAGTTGTGAGACACAAGTCATGAAGAAATAATCATGCTAATTCATTAATTATGACTTCCCAAACATTTCCACATCCCAGCATATACAGATGATTGCATCTAAGTGGAATGGTAAAATGACACAAGGAGAAGTGTGCTTCAGGTAGATTTATCTGATTGAAGTCTGTATAATATATTCAGAATGGAATTATCTGCAGACAAAACATTTTACGTGGTATTATAGTAATACAGGCCAAAATTGCAGACAGATTTCAGACTGTGTCAATGATACTGTACTGATTTTGACTTTCTGAAACACTACTGAATTTTGAGGTCATGTCTAGGAACATCAGGAGAATGTGAAGGTCAAATGAAATGTCTGCCAAGGACCCTATGTCATGTGCTTACCTTTTTCGGCCTGTGCATTAGGCAGTAAGTATTTGAATCAGCAAATAGGATCCATGGGACAATGAAGCATGTTAGATGTAAGGCCACGAAGATGATTAATAATAAAATATTAACACTCTGGAAAAGTCACAGATGTCAATTTCTCTTTCTCCCTTTGGTCAGATACCAAATGAGAATTGGAGTTAAGAGACAGGCAAGAACGAAAGATAATAGAGATTTTTGACATAGGTGGCAGAATAAACTACTGGGAAACCAAGAGATGATGAGTTGATTGTTTTGTTGTTTAGAATGAGGGAAGGGGACAGCAGACAGAGGATGAGAAACAAAAGAGGGGAGATGCTGAGGCAACATGGAGATGTGCCCACGTGCACTTCCAGAAAGTAGTCAGGCATCTGTTCTTTGGAAGGCGGGGCACTAGGGGAAACAGAGGGTCGTTGTTAAAGCTGGAAAAGTAGATAATCATGGAAGTGAAAAGGGCAGGAGGTAAGTCAACAATGAAGGAAGGTGAGAGAGGAGAGCTCTGACACTGTTGTCACTAGATAAGAACATATCAACTGCAGTAACCACAGACACACCCAAAGCTGACCAGAAAACATTATGGAAGGGAAAATTAGAACAAATGTAACAACTTTAAAGTTTATTTAATTTTTTTAATGTTTATGTTTAATGTTAATTTTGAGAGAGACAGTGTGAGCGGGGAAGAGGGAGAGAGAGAGGGAGACACAGAATATGAAGTAGGCTCCAGGCTCCAAGCTATCAGCACAGAGCCTGACGCAGGGCTTGAACTCAGGAACTGTGAGATCACAACCTGAGCCAAAGCCAGATGCTTAAGCAACTGAGCCACCCAGGCGCCCCTAAAGTTTATTTAATACCAATATTTCAATGATTCCCTTTCTTGCAACTGATATAATTCAGATAGCAATAAACAAGTTCTAAAATGTTTCCTTCGTTCCTTCATTTTCCAGTGAAATTTGTTCCTTTATATTTGACATATTTTGGAAANAAATGTCATTCACATGGATGCCTGTAAACACTAACACTTTTTAAATATGACTTTTAGTTTTGCTTGATCTTGACCTAAGAAAACTGATAATGATGCCGTCCCTGTCTTCTGGGTTAAAGGTTTTAACTAAAACCAATCTGACAAGGACTAATTGCAAATCATCACTTACTTGTTATGTGTTCAATAGTCTGTTAATGTGTTGGTGGTCCCAGATCAATTCTTAGAGAACAAATGTCCATTTCATTAAAACTCCTGCCTCAACTACAACCAATTAGTATCCCGAACAGGCTCTGAGAAACCATTTTCTTTATTCTGGACTGGTAAGAAAAGTTCTCTGTCACTCTGTTAAGTACATGAAATATCAGGTGCCACATGCCTGTTCTAGATTTAAATTAAGAATTCTGTCACCAGAGTTTTCTTTGTTGTATTTTTAATGACTACTGTGTCTTTCAAATAGAATTCAAATTGTGACCCAAAAAATCCTGGACATGTATTATCCTATAGCATTCAGTGATGACCAACTGAAAGATATCAAATAGTCTCTACATTTGTAATTAATAGAAACCTTAGAAGGTTTCCAAAAATAAATGGCAAGTACATATGTTTCATCACACACACATGAACACACACACACACACGCACTCATAGACACACACACACACACAAGTCAAACTGATACAGATGAACTCTATTTTAAGTTACTGTATCTTGCTTAGCTGTGCAAGCTTACAGAGGATTTTTTCCCCAAAAAAGTTATCCAAACCAAATACCCACCTATAGTTCCAAACCAAAAGAAAAAGAAAATATAATCTGGATTTAAAAATACATTCCTGGGCACCTGGGTGGCTCAGTCTGTTAAGTGTCTGACTTGGGCTCAGGTCATGATCTTTTGGTTCATGGGTTCGAGCCCCGCACTGGGCTCTCTGCTGACAGCTAGCTTACAGACTAGAGCCTGTCTTCGGATTCTGTATCTCCCTCTCTCTCTGCTCCTCCCCTGCCTGTCTCTGACTCTCAAAAATAAATAAAAAACATTAAAAAAATTAAAAATACATTGCCTTTGGGGTGACTGGGTGGCTCAGCTGGTTAAGTGTCTGACTCTTGATATCAGCTCAGGTTTGATCTCACAGTCGTGGGATCAAGCCCTGTATTGAGTTCTGCACTGACAGCATGTAGCCTGCTTGGGATTCTCTCTTTCTCTCTCTCTGTCTCTCTCTGTCTGTCTCTCTCTCTCTGTCCCTCCACCACTCATGCTCTCTCTTCTCTCTCTCAAAATAAATAAACTTAAGAAATAAAAAAGTATCTTGCCTTTGATGTAGTATTAAGTATATTCTGAAGTACTTTCTCTTAGTTTACTAAAGCTATTTCTTCAAATTCTCTAAAACACAATATATAAGACTTCATTTTATGTCAAAGGGGAAAATCCTTTATAGTCTACAAATCAAGTAAAGATTCCTCACCTTTTTGTGGGAAGAGTGAATTTCATTTTCCTGATCCCTGTGTAGAACAGTAAGTACTACAGATTCAGAAAGTAAATCAGAGGTAAATTGGTTCATTGCTTCTTAATTCTTTACTTCCTCGCTGTCATAGAAGTATTCATCCATGACTTTTGTCCTATGATTTTGAGGTGACTCCTACAGGAGTAGGAGGAATATACATAGCCCTTCACACATTTACTTTAGACATTGCTATGATGCCCTTCAGACAATGGAACACGGACGGAAGTGACACTCTGCCTATTATCAGCTGAGCTTTTGAGAGGTATTCCACATTTCTACCAACTCTACTGGACTTTCCATCCTTTGTCATGTAAAGATTATGCTCTGGATAGCTACTGCTCCTTCAGCATGGATCCCAAGATTAAAATATGAAGAAGAGACTTGAATCTAACCCAAAATGTGGAATCCAGCAGAGCTCAGTAGAGATCAGGCAAGAACAGGCAAGATCAGTCAAAATATAGCCAAGCTAAAGACCTGTGACTATGAAAGAAATGGTAGAGCGAACTGCTTTTGGGTTGTTTGTTATGCAGCATTATCACTGTAGCCTGCCTAGTCAAATCCCATGTCAGATGACAACAGATGACAGAAATGAGGGTACTAATGCAGCAGGTCTATGAAATCCATCAAACCTTTATTAAGCACCAACTGTATATAGGGTTAGATTCTTCAAGAACTAGAGATTCAAACCTACTGACTTGGTAAAATATCATCAATGAAAGGTATGTAATTATCACTAATAGAAGAAGCCACACAAAACATCAGAAAACCTATTCTTTTTAAGTTCCCATGGGACAAATACCAAAACTGACTATGTCTTGGATCATAAAACCTCAACAAATTTAAACAAATGAAATCACACAAGTGTGCTCTCTGACCACCGTAGAAT
>NW_027529794.1:743610-744795 GCF_008692635.1 Crocuta crocuta
GCCCTCTGACCACAATAGAATCAAACTAAAAATGAGTAACAGCAAGATAACAGGAAAATCTCCTAACATTTGGAAACTACACAATACATTACTAAATAATCTATAGGTCAAATAATAAGTCTCAATGAACATCAAAAATACATTGAACCAGAGGGGAGGTAGGTGGGAGGGATGGGTTAAATAGGGGATAGGGATTAATGAGTGCATTTGTAGTGAGCACTGGATATTGTATGGAAGTGTTAAGTCAGTATATTATACACCTGAAACTAATATTACACTGTATTTTAACTAGGTGGAATTTAAATAAAAACTTTTAAAAAGTATATTGAACTAAGTAAAAATGAAAACACAACTTGCAATCATTTATGGGATGAAGCCAAAGCAGTGCTAATAGCAAATCCAAAAGCACTAAATGCAAATGTTGGAAAAGAGAAAATATCTCAAAACAATAATCTAGACTCCCACCTGAAGAATCTAGAAAAACATCAAAATGAACCTGAAGCAAGATGAATGAAGAAAACAATAAAACAAAGACAAAAATCAATGAAATTGAAACAGAAAAGCAATTGAGAAAAATCAACATTCTATGGAAAGCTCAATAAAACTGTCAAACCTCTAGCAAAACTGACAATGAAACGGAAGACACCAATTATTAATATCAAGAATGAAACAATCAGAATCACTACAAACCCTGCAAACATCAAAAGGATAATAGGAGAATACTATGAGGACTTCTACACAAATTAATTTGACAACTTAAATGGACCAATTCCAAAAAAAAAAAAAAACACCACAAAATGGCACAACTCACCCAATATGAAACTGATAATTTGAATAGTCCTCTAAGTATTAAGGAAACTGAATACAAAATTAAAATACTTTCAAAAAACAAATCTTCATGTCCAGGTAATTTCACTAGAGAATTCTACCAAACATTTAAAACAGCATTAGTACCAATTCTATACTTCTTCCAAAAAGCAGAAGATGATGGAATATTTTCCATTCATTTCATGAAGCTAGTACTAATGTGATACCAAATATCCCTTATGAACATATGCATAAAAATATTTAATAAAATATTACCAAATATAATTCAGCAATGGGTAAAAATAATTATACTATGATACAATGGAGCTCATTTTCAAGGGTTGTACAATATTCAAAAATTAATCAGTGTAATCCACT
>NW_027529794.1:744846-745685 GCF_008692635.1 Crocuta crocuta
TGTAATCCATTATATTAAGAAATTAACGAAAAAAATCACATGATCATATCGCTTGATGCAGACAAAAATATTAACAAAATTTAGCACCCACACATAATATGAACTTTTAGAAAAATAAGAATAGAGAGATAGAGGGAAACATCTTCCACTGGATAATGTGTATCTACAAAACCCTGTGACTAGCATTACAGTTAACAGTGAAAGACAGAATGGGATGAATGCTTTCCTCTCAAAAAGAGGAACAAGCCAAAGATGTCTGCTCTCACCACTCTGATTCAACACAGTGCATAGAGATGGGAAAGGAAGAGATAAACCTGTCCCTATGTGCAAATAATGTGATTGTACTCTACTAGTGTAAACTCATCCATATTGGAACTGTGTCCTCATTTTGCATTATTTTGATGTAAATCAGTTTCAGTAGTAATGATTAATAACTATGTATTGTTAAACATAACTGCATAACTAACTGAAAGAATGTGTGAAATCTGTGATGTTACAATTTGGGGGTGGGGAGGCATCATGAGATTCATAAAAAGGACCACCAATCAAATAATGCTGGCACATATAGTAAAGAATAAAGAGAAAATAATTCTTCTATTTGCTGTGACTTAAAAATTTTGCATTTCCAGATACAAATTTTAATATACACATCTTAAAATTTTACTGTGAACTCTCTGCTTGCTATTAGGAGAAATTTCTGCCTAAATTACATAGTACAAATCACTCTCATGAAGGGATCAAGTATAGGGAACAAAAATCTTTAACAATTATACAACACATATAACAATTTTTATTAAACTAGTGAAATACAGAAGTAATTTTAAATACCATGGTATCTT
>NW_027529794.1:745739-753392 GCF_008692635.1 Crocuta crocuta
TACAGAGTAATCTATATATATTCTTTGCTAACTCTCTTTAATTCATGATTTTGCCTTCAATCACTCCGGGAAGTTTTGATTTCACTTTCAAGAAGCTTAAGTCTTTATCTAAAAAATTTTAGCTAAAAATTTTTAGCTATTTCTGGAAGATGGTCGGAAGTAAAAAATTTTAGCCATTGCTGGAAGATGGCTCTCCCTCTGGACTCGGCACCAAGAAGGGGAGGTTCCTGTTCCTCTCCATCCCCCTTCCCTGTGTTGTCTGCCATGCAAATGAGTAAGGAAAGGGGGGTATGTAAGTTCTTGTAGGATGTTTGATTCTTTTACTTTTTTTTTTTCAGAAATCCTCACAACTTTTGTCAATTATCAGCATGGCCACAACTGCATCTTCACAGGTACTTGAATAAAAATGCATGCAAGATCACAGTAGCTAGTAAAATAAAAGCCTTTTCAAACACCCCAGTAGGAGAATTCCTGAGTAGATAGTAGTAGGAGTCTCACTTTTGTTATTAAAAGTCATTTTGAACAACACTTTAGAAAGGAGATTAAAATCATTACAATAATATCCAAATCAAAGAGATCACTTTTGTTTATCAATAAGGTAAATCTAAAACCTAGATACGTTTTTGTGATTTTCCTCCTCCTTCATTCCCTCCATATTTTTATCTTTTTTATTCTCTTCCCTCCAGGGAAGCAAAATGTTTCATGAAGATATATTTATTTTAATGACTATCAGTCTAATAGAGTTAATGAAATTTAAAGAGGAGTTTAACTTACCCTGAAAGGATGGTTTATATACTGGTATTATGTAAATATATTTTTCAATGAGAAGCTGCTTTTTTCCTCCCACTAATGGAATTTCAGGTCAAGAAAGGTTATAAATAGTGCTCTCTTTTCTGGGCACTATAGACAGTAGGCACAGAGAGCCAGAGTGGCCAGTCCATTAACATAGAAAGCCATTAGCACAATTCTTTTAAAGCTTTTACAAATGTAGTAAAGATAGATTTTCGAGGGATGAAATAAATAGTTGTAAAACATGACTTAGTTTAAAGCCTAGTACATACAGTCCGATCCTCAACTACATTTCATAAAGGTTTTTTTCTTTCACAAATATAATATAGAACAATCATCAACTCCTTGTATTATACCATGAGATATACAGCANGAGGAGGCCAGATGGCAGAGAAGTAGGGAGCTCCCTACATTTCATTCGCCCCCATCTCTCAAACAGAGAAAGCCTGAAGCCATAGGAACCCTTACAGAATCCAGGAGTTTAGGAGGAAAAGGAGACAGTCTGCTGAAAAAACAACCTTATAGCTGAGTGCGAACTGGGGAAGTTAAAAACAGGCCTACCTATGGGAGACAGGGAGAGAGGGGAGGGAGCCACCTTTGTAGGGAGCCAAGGTGAGTCTAGGGGAAAAGAAAGAGCAGCTGAAATTGCTCAAGGAACTGTCCCTGTCCCTGGAGAAGAGAAAAACCTCTGCTCGGGGACACAGAGGGATCCGATTTCCAGCTGTGCAGCAGACTTTGAGCTGGAGGCCCCTGTCCCAGGTGGCACCAGGAGAAACTGCTACTCTGCCCTCCAGCTCCATCCGGAGGGGAATTCGTACCCCTGAAGCTGCTCCACCGCTCTTCTAGCTCAGCTCCATTCCCAGTGGGGAGGCGGCCGGCTTGAAACTGCTCACAGGGACTCAGGCCTGCGGGTTTATATTTCGGGCTGTATCAATGGGGCCTGTGGACAGAGATCTGGAAACGAGGTGTGGATTGGGACACAGGGCACTGCCCACCTTGGCTACAACCAATGCATAGGGAGATCAGACCCAAAAGAGTGAGTTGCAATGCTTGGTTTGAGAGGGTACTGGGGCGCTGCCATTTTTCTCCCCACAATCATCAAGGTGGGACCTCAGGGAGCAGCCTGCAGTCACAGTGNATAGATCAATTCTTTCTATCAGATATATTCGTATCCCTCCACTCTGCTGAAATCTAAGAGGCACAGAGAACTCCCCTCTGACATAACTTGATCAATCTTCTGAAGGACCTATCATAGTGAAACTGGCAAAATATAAGGACTAAGAGAGAATTCTCAAAGCAGCTAGGGAGAAAAGGGCCCTAACATACAAAGGGAGACTCATCAGAGTGGTTACAGACCTATCTACTGAAACTTGGTAGGCCAGAAAGGAATGGCAGGAGATCTTCAATGTGATGAACAGAAAAAATATACAGCCAAGAATCCTCTAACCAGCAAGTCTGTCATTCAGAATAGGAGGAGATAGAAAAGTCTTCCTAAATAAACAAAAATTGAAAGAATTTGTCACCACTAAACCAACCGTATAAGAAATCCTGAGGGGAACTCTCTGAGGGAAATGTTGCAAGGAACACAAGGTACCAGAGACACCACCACAAGCATGAATCCTACAAAGAACACAATGACTCTAAACCCATATTTTTCAATAATAACACTGAATGTAAATTGACTAAATGCTCCAATCAAAAGACAAAGGTAGCAGAATGGATTAAAAAACAAGATCCATCGACTTGCTGTCTACAAAAGACTCATTTTAGACCACATTCAGATCGAATGTGAGGGGATGGAGAAATATCTATCATGTTACTGGAAGTCAAAAGAAAGCTGGAGTAGCCATACTTATATCAGCAAACTGGACTTTAAAGTAAAGGCAGTAACAAGGGATGAAGAAGGGAATTATATAATAATTACAAGGTCTATCTATCAGGAAGAACTAACAATTATAAATGTCTATGCACTGAATATGGGAGCACACAAATACATAAAACAATTAATCACAAACAGAAACAATCTTATGGATAAGAATGTGCTAATAGCAGTGGACTCTAATACTCCACTTACAGCGATGGATAGATCAACTAGACAGAAAACCACTAAAGAGGGGCGCCTGGGTGGCTCAGTCGGTTAGGCGTCCAACTTAGGCTCAGGTCATGATCTCACAGACCGTGGGTTCAAGCTCCGCGTCGGGCTCTGTGCTGACAGCTCAGAGCCTGGAGCCTGCTTCAGATTCTGTGTCTCTCTCTCACTCTGTCCCTCCCCCGCTCGCTCTCTGTCTCTGTCTCTCAAAATAAAANGCATTCCATGAGTTTGAGTCCTGCATCGGGCTCTGTGCTTACAGCTAGAGCCTGGAGCCTGTTACAGATTCTGTGTCTCCCTCTCTCTCTCTCTGCCCCTCTCCATCTCATGCTCTATTTCTCTCTGTCTCAAAAATAAATAAACATTAAATTTTTTTTTAAATGGAAAAACATTCCATGCTCATGGATGGGAAGAATAAATATTGTTAAAATGTCATTACTACCCAAACCAATCTACACATTCAATGCAATCCCAATCATAATTGCACCAGCATTCTTCTCAAAGCTAGAACTAACTATCCTAAAATTTGTATTGATCCACAAAAGACCCCGAATAGCCAAAGTAATATTAAAGAACTAAACCAAAACCGGAGGCATCACCATCCCAGACTTCAGCTTCTACTGAAAGATGTAATCATCAAGACAGTATGGTATTGGCACAAAAGCAGACACATAGACCAATGGAACAGAATACAGTACTCAGAATTGGACCCACAGATGTATGGCCAACTAATCTTTGACAACGCAGGAAAGAGTATCCAATGGAAAAAAGACAGCCTCTTTAACAGATGGTGCTGGGAGAACTGGACAGCAACATGCAGAAGAATGAAACTAGATCACTTTCTCACACCGTACACAAAAATAAACTCAAAATGGATAAAGGACCTGAACGTGTGACAGGAAACCATCAAAACCCTAGAGGAGAAAGCAGGAAACAGCCTCCTTGACCTCAACCGCAGCAATTTCTTACTTGACACATCCCAAAAGGCAAGGGAATCAAGAGCAAAAATGAACTCTTGAGACGTCATCAAGATAAAAATAACTTCTGCACGGCAAAGGAAAGAATCCATAAAACTAACAGGCATCCAACAGAATGGGAAAAGATAGTTGCAAATGAAATATCAGATAAAGNCAAAGGCACACTGAGATACCACCTCACACTGGTCAGTGTGGTGAAAATGAACAAATCAGGAGACTCTAGATGCTGGCAAGGATGTGGAGAAATGGGCACCCTCCTACACTGTTGGTAGGAATGTAAACTGGTGCAGCCCCTCTAGAACACAGTGTGGAGATTCCTCAAAAAATTAACAATAGAACTCCTCGATGACCCAGCAAGAGCACTGCTAGGAATTGGCCCAAGGGATACAGGAGTGCTGATGCATAGGAGCACACGTACCCCAATGTTCATAGCCGCACTCTCCACAATAGCCAAAGCATGGAAAGAGCCTAAGTGTCCATCAACGGACGAATGGATCAAGAAGATGTGGTTTATCTATACGATGGAATACTCCATGGCAATGAGAAAGAATGAAATCTGGCCATGTGTAGCAACATGGATGGACCTTGAGGGTGTTACGCTGAGCGAAATAAGTCAGGCAGAGAAGGACAGATACCATATGTTTGCACATGTAGGTGGATTAGGAGGAACTTAACGAAGAACCGTGGGGGTGAAGAAGGGGAAAAATAGTTGGGTAGAGGGAGGGAGGCAAACCATGAAAGACTCTTGAATGCTGAGAACAAACTGGGGCTGATGTGGCAAGGCGGGTGATGGGCATGGAGGAGGGCATTTTTGGGGATGAGCCCTGGGTGTTATATGGAAACCAACTTGACAATAAACTATTTAAGAAAAAAATAAAAAATAAAGAATGGTCATATAATTTTGATATTATTGATTTCATTTATAAAAGTAGACTCATTTGTAATGTGAGGAATTTAAAAATAAATGGACAAAATAATATATAGCATTATTTTACACTCACTAAAAGGGCTTTACACTCACCAAAAGGGCTAAAAGTAAAAAAAAAAACAAAACTAAAAAGAAAAGTCAGTATAGATGTTGAAAAACTGGAGCCCTCATACTCTGTAAACATATAGTTTGTAGTGTGAATGTAAAGTGGTATGAGAAACAGTCTGGTAGTTCCTCAAAAAGTCCTACGGAGTTACTTATGACTCAGCAATTTCACTACTAGGTATATACCTTTATGAAGTGAAAACATGTTTGCACTAAAACATGTACACGGATGTTCATAGAAGCATTATTCCTAATAGCTAAAAGAAAGTAGAAACAACCCAAATGTATATCAAATGATCAATAGACAAACAATATGCATTATGTTGGTGCAATGGACATTGTTTAGCCATAAAATGTGATAGAATACTGCTACAAACTACAAGGATGAACCTTAAAAACATGCTAAGTGAAAGAAGCCAGTCACAAAATACTACTTTTGTATGATTCTCTTTGAACAGGCATATCATACAGAGAGGAAGTAGGAGTAGGGTGGGATTGGGAGGTATAGGGTTTATTTTTTGGAACAATGGAAATGTTGTGGAATTAGACATAGATGAGAGTTGCATGACATTATGAATACAGTAGTGCCCTCCCCGACTTATCTGCAGTTTCACTTTTGGCAGTCTCAGTTACCCAGGGTCAAGTGTGCTCTGGAAGCAGATGGTTTTCCTGACATGTTATCAGAAGGTCACTAATAGCCTAATGTTAGGTCACAATGCTTACATCATTCACCTCACTGCAACTCATCACACAGGCATTTTATCACCTCACATCATCACAAGATGAAGGGTGAATACAGTACAATAAGATATTTTGAGAGAAAAATGACAGCTACATTACTTTTATTACAGTATATTGTTATTATAATTGTTCTTTTCTATTATTAGTGTTGCCTCACTTACAAATTAAATATTATCACAGGTATGCATTTATAGAAAAAACAGCATATATAGGGTTTGGTACTATCTGCAGTTTAATACATCCACTGAGGGTATTGAAATGTACCTCCCATGGATAAGAAGGGGACTACTGTATACCAAAATCCACTAATCTCTACGCTTTCAACTGGTTGAAATAGTTAATTTTATGGTATGTGATTCTATCTGAGTAAAAGTCCAAATGTATGTATGGAGCTAACATATAGATTAAAATAATCATGAGTACCTCCTAAAGGTTCCCCCACACACACCCTGCCCCATACACACCATTTCCTGAAAGTCACTAATTAATTTTCTGTCTCTATGGATTTGCCTATTCTGGATATTTCATATAAATAGTATTGTACAATAGTTGGTCTTTAGTGACTTGCTTCTTTCACAGAGCATGAAGTTTCTAAGGTTTATCTATATTGTAGCATGCAACAGTACCCCATTCCCCATACGGTTTCCTGAAATTCTGTCAACTTATTTAGATAATTCTCAAAAAAGAGTCATCAAAACCAAAGCATAATTACAGGCTTTCAGTTTTCTTTCCGGATATCGATGATTCTGGACATCAGAATTTACATGAGCAGAGGAGTAAACTGTATCAGTAACAACTCTCATGAATAAATTTGGAGAAATGGGCAGTAGTTTACATAAAACAAAAGTGTGCCCACTACAAAACCAGGTTTTGCTTCACATGATGAGCCCCTAAAAATAATTGAAATGACCCTAAGTGGAAGTGCTGTAATGTACAGATTAATAGGATATGCTTACACTCTCCTTGTTATCTCCATAGATTCACCTTTCCATATGATCTGTTTTAAAAGTACCACTTTAGAGAAAAATGGAAGATTGTCCCAATCTAATGACAATTTTTAAAAACATAAAGATGAAAAAAAAATCAAGTATGTCAGTTCAAAGTCTAAAGAGAAAAAGCAAGAAGTGAAGGGAATTGAAAAGTTTCTTTCAGTATGAAAAAAATATATTAGAATGTTAGAGTTTTCCTTAAATATAAAAAAAAAAATCTTACCTGTGATTATGAAAGAAGAAATGTTATTTTTTCTAAACACCTCTGCATGAAATTATTATGAAACATATTATAAGAATCATAACACATATGAATAATAAGTCATATACATCAATGTATCTACAGTTGTCATAAACCTCATTTACACATAAGAGTAAATTTAGAAGGAAGCAAAATCATTTGTAAACTGAAAAGACACAGAGTTCTCTAGAGTTCCCACAAACATGACTATAAAATTACAGTAAATTATTAAACATGATGATTATATTCTGGGTAATAATATGTTGAATAAGAAATGAAAAAGAAGAAAGAAAAAAAGACTGCTGAAAGTTCTAAGATCAAGGAAATCTCTTTTCAAAATACAAATAGTCGAAATTCTCATTAGAAAACTCAACCCAATTAGTTATTAAATAATATAAAATTAAAATGAAATTGGGGATTCATTTTGTGTCAATACGTTTTGCAAAGATTAAAAAAAAAATGGTACTACCCAAGTGTTTTCTCATGCAAAATATGAAGGAATGTAAATTGACAAAGATATTTTCGAAGACAGTTTGGAAATTTTATTAAAAAAATAAGCAGAAATGCTTTTTTCTCCAGAAATNNNGTTATTTTAGTTTTATAAAATGACAGTATATGTTTAAGTTTAAAACTGGCAAATGAAAGATATGAATACACATAAAAATGTGAGCTTAGAAAATGAGAAATTCAATTACTTACCTTACAATGATAGACAGCCTATGTCCCCATGGTTACATATGGACAGAAACAAAGTCTAAGTATTTATACAAATAAAGTTTATAGACAGATGCACA
>NW_027529794.1:753402-767787 GCF_008692635.1 Crocuta crocuta
CCAATATATTCTCTCGTTAACTACAAAGCTTCTACCTACTATTTCCTTATGATACACAAAATACAAATTCTACATATAATTAGTCTAAATTCTACATGTAATTTGACCTTATTTTCTGCACTCAGCTCATTTATCATACCCAAATTAAAAGAACACTGTCAATCTAAGATACATTATAAGAATATGTTATCTTTATGTACTTTTCATAATAGCTTAGTTCATTTAGAGATAATGGTATCATNAAGCGAAAGTCGGACGCCCAACCGACTAAGCCACCCAGGCGCCCCTATATTTTTTTTACATAAAGTTACCATACGCTATCTACAACCAAAAAATCACATCACGTGTGCAAAAATGACATGGCATGATATTCACCATAGCATCATTTAAAACTACAATATAGAAAAAGAAACAGAGGTAATTGATTAAATCAATTATGGCATGTACTTGAAAAGGATGATGCCTAAATTAATATGGAAATATTTCTACATTATGCCATTGAAGTAGAAGAATGGATAAAAGGAACGATATAAAATATTGTTAACATATATGAAAGGATGTTTATCTAAATGCAAACAGCAGTCACCTCTGTGTTGTGGGATTTTAGGCAATTTTTACTCTGTGCATTATCCATTCATTTTCAGCAGGCAATATCCCCCCAGAAGTGCAAAAACTGGCTCCTAAGGGGCAAAGAAATCTTGGCTAGTACAGTGGTTTATGGCATTCCAAAAGCCAGAGGATATAAACAGATATACCATTCATCTAGGATTTTAAAATCTCATGGGTGGGGGGTGAGGGGTGAGGTGGTTAGAATCTCAGCCTTTCAGAAAAGGCTGGGAAACATTCCTTGAATCTCTGGATTTCAGTGTTTGCATTTTCTACGTGTGCAGTGTTGTTTAATCACACACACATGCACACACACACACACATAAACACAACTATTTTCACTTTGGGAAACAAAGTTTTCTTCATGTTGAGGAAAAAATAGAAGGCTTATTACATTTTAGGAATATTTCACCATGAATGATAAAGGTAGGCAAAAAATGTAGTATGGTTTAAAAGGGTAAGACACAGTGATTGCAGGTAGATAAGGCATTTCTAGGTCTTAGAATATTCATTAAAAAGCCTTTAAAAAATCTATTTACATTGATCCAGATTCCTTTACAGGAAACTTGAGGTCTAAATAATGTCATAGGAAACATGCACCAGACAGAATTAAACAGGCAAGGAAGACTTTATGACAGACAACCGCAGTAGGGAAGAAAAAACTCAACTCTACCAAAACAAAAGAAGAGAAAGGTTTTAAGCACTGGGATGAGCTAGTGGAAAAGTACTGAAGGACTTTGAAGAAGGGAATCGGTCAAAGTGATTAGGCTATCTGTATTTTATAATTGACACTTATATATTAAAGTTAGACTCTTACTCCCCCATGAACTCTAGAGAGAGGGTGCCTTAGCTCCTTTAATGATGACATATCAAAGGGAAGGCTCAGAAGTCTTTGAGAAAGGCATCCTTGAGATATAAAACTGGCGAGAGCCTGGGAGATGATCGGTACCTCAAAAGGGTGGGAAAGAATTGACAATTTCAAGTTTTCTAAAGCTAATGCTCTCAGAACAGGGAGGTGAGGGGCCTATAATGATGAAGCAGTCTGTCTCGAGTTAGTCAAGCTGAGGGAACATTAAGGATGTCTTCAACAATTGGCATTCTGAAAAGTGCTTTCATTTATGAGGCCCCTAAGTTATCTTGCAGTTTACTAAAATTACTTTTTATTGTTATCCTACAGCTAAAATTAATGCAACACCC
The DNA here is from genome assembly GCF_008692635.1 of Crocuta crocuta. Lineage (NCBI taxonomy): Eukaryota > Metazoa > Chordata > Mammalia > Carnivora > Hyaenidae > Crocuta > Crocuta crocuta. The sequence continues at coordinate 755,206 of NW_027529794.1, forward strand.
CAGAGTGACTCCAAAAAGAACAGTTAAGTGCTCACTTGATATATTAAAAAACAAACAAACAAACAAACAAACCATGAGTGGTAAAAAAATTCCTATAATTTAAAAAAAATTGACCCAGGATGNTTAAGGGGCCTCCTTCTAATTCCCAGGAATGATGACTTGTTCTCGTAGTTAGTATTCAGCATAATGGTCTTTTTTAGGAAGACTTAACTTTTCCTTTTCCTCTCTTTTCCTTATCCTTACGTTTTCAAGTTAAGATGAAAGAAGTAGCAAAATGGGTATAATGTCTGTAAAAGGAAGAAAATTGCAGGGAACCTGAGGATGTTTCAGAGATTTTATCCTATCTAATCATCAAACGTGTAATTTGTAATTTTATTAACACTTTAGACATACGCTTACATGATGTGAAACAAAATATCAAAAGAAAAGGAATGATGTATTTTCTTGATTGCAAATAGATGTCTGAATAACTGTGTGCTGCTAATTACAGGCTGGTGCGCTCACCACTGAGAACCATGGGGAGTGTGAAGGCCCTTTTTTAATGTGTGTGTTGCTGCAAAAAGAAATCCATTGGGCAAAATAATCATCAGCCTATCCTGAATAATCTTGGGCTTGTATCTAGTTCTTAGCTCATGGCAGCTATTTATATGCAATGTTCTATATGTTTTTTTATGAAATTGGCCTTAAATGAAGAAAAGAAAAAATCTGAATATTCTGAATTTTCTGTAGCAGAGCACATTCAAGTCAGACTTCTGACACTGTAGAATCTGAACACTCAAATGCAAAATTGCTGAAAACAGCATCTTGAGGCTTCGGGACAGTTCATTATGGTAGGCTGCTGCCAGTGTGCTCTTGAAGGCCACAGAAAAAGTGCATTGTGTTATATTTTAAGACCACATCATAATTAAGTGCTGCTGCTGTGTGTGTGGCTTCCAGGAAAGTTATTAGCAGCACTCTGTCAGATAATTAGAAATAGAGATCATGAAGATACTTCTTTTAATTTGCTAGAATTCACACCCTAGTATAATTGTTCTATTCTCTTTGTATTTGGGGGGATGGCATTTTTAGTATGAAATTTACATTTTGTCTAATATCTTGGTAGTGGACAAATCTACACATTTAACAAGAAGTTTTATTTTGATCTCTTTCATACCTCAGCTCTCACTACATGAAAATATAAGGGCACCTGCGTGGCTCAGTCAGTTAAGTGTCTGACTTCAGCTCAGGTCATGATCTCACAGCTTGTGAGTTCAAGCTCTGTGTCGGGCTCTGTGCTGGCAGCTCAGACCCTGGAGTCTGCTTCAGATTCTGTCTCTGTCTCTGTCTCTGTCTCTCTCTCTCTCTGCCCCTCTCCCGCACATGCTCTGTCTCTCAAAAATAAACATTAAAAAATATATAGAGTATACACATATACACATATATATACATGAAATGCAAATGTGGAAGATGTGAATTAGATATATGGATACAGTAATATAAATAACACCTTTTACTTATCATGTAGCTAGACTACATACCAGAGAGAGAGGGGGGGAAGATATAGAACATACATTCTATAAGTCATACCATAAATTTTACATAGAAATCCAGACTAATTTCCCTTCCTNCTTTGGACATTAAATAAGCTTGAAGCCTAACAAAGATTTGTATGTCCTAGCAGAAAAGTCAATCTGTGGTTTCCTAAAACCACAGGTGTCTGAGGTTTCTAAGTACACATGATCTCCCTGAAACAATGTTTTACTTGATGGTTTTTGTCTGCTTGGAAGCATGTCTAACCCTAACAGGAGAAAACCAGTGCCTGTACTATTAAAAGGCTGTCCACCTGGTAAGAAAATTATTTCTCATAAAATGTTCTCACCAATTTCCTCCTTTGCTACAGTGAATGCTCCAAGTATTTGAGACAAGGGCTGGGTATATGGGTGGTAAGGGCACCACAGGGAGTTTATGACAATTTTCATTTTTCCATTTTCACAATACACAATACACCCAACTATAGACATTTGGGACAAAATGACTACATGACTTCTCTCCTCAAGCCCCAGGTAAATATTCATCTAAAAATGTATTTATAGGCTCAAAACATGATCAAATCTTTACTTACAAGTCTTTATATAAATGAATGACTGATAAAAGGTTCATTTCCATTTCTCAGGAACATACAGGCAACAATGTTGAGCATTACAATACCAAAGTGGAATCTAGGGATGTGTTTGGGATTCTTTTATAAATGGTCTGATGCGGTCCAAGGAGGTTAGATTGGGAGAAACAAGAAAGTAACTCAACTGGTATCTGAAGAGGAGAACAGAGGTTCATTTTTCTTCATCTCTCTATGCTGGCTTCCTTTACTTTTTATTTTCAGAAGTGCTATCATTGAAAATGCCTCCAGGGTGTAAAAGGAATAGAGGAAAAGCAGGGGATTGGGTAGAAATTCCAGATACCAGTGAACTTTGAGGCAAAGAGACAGGAAGAACAGATGGATATGCCAAGATACAGAAGGAGGGAAGGAAGTTAACAAAGTTCTTCCCAAATGGTTATTTGTAAGCACTGCTTGTATTTTAAAATGAAAATGTTATATTGTCAAAATTCTGTTGCTTTTGAAACTCATTTAGAGGCTGTTAACTCAGGGCCTGCTGTGATTCCGGCTCTGAGGATCCTGTCCCCAGGTCCAGAGAAGCAGACAGTCTCTAAGTCCTTGCTACTTAGTGTGCGCTCTGGGGCCTGCAGTGATGACATCTCCTTGACTCAGAATTGGCATTTTTACAAGATCCCCATATCATTCTTATGCATATCAAGGTCTGAGAGACATNCCATCAGTCCTCCGTTTGTTCTCAGCATTCAAGAGTTAGAGACATTATTTTAAATATATAACTATAGGGGTGCCTGGGTGGTTCAGTAGGTTAAGTGTTGGACTTCAGCTCAGGTCATGATCTCACAGTTCATGGGTTTGAGCCCCCCATCATGCTCTGTGCCATGCCCATCACCTGCTCACACTCTGTCTCTCTCTGTCACTCTCTCTCTCTCTCAAAAATAAATAAATGTTTAAAAAATAAATATATGACTATAATAGTGTGTGAAACAGATGTGCCTTGACACTACGAGAACACAAAAACGGGAGCCACTTAATTTGAGGGCTAAAGACTTCACCTGGAAGGTAAATATTACATCTGAAGAATGTATTAGAGGTAATCAAGTGAATGTATATGGTGAGGGCAGACAGGGATCTGGGCAGAAAGAATAGTCCTCAGTATGTGCTCAAGAAAACCCAGTATGGCTGGATGTTAAAATACAATATGGCAAAGGGAGATGGATGATGTTGGGGGTGTGAAAGAAGACAAATGATGGATGGTTTGACAAACCAACTAAGGATTTGGGAATTTATCCTTTGAGTAATGTGGAGTGAGTTACTGATGGCTTTTAAGCATCTGTTTTTCACAATGTGGAGAAAAGTTTAGAGGCAGGCAAAGTGGCAGCAGAAAGATGCCCCAATCATAGACCTGATTTTCTTGTTTTCTCCTCCCTATGAAATAAAAACTCTTTTTGCCTAATCACTGAGAGGTGTGAAGATCTTATAGTCAAAATGGTCTCTCTATTGCAATAGTCCTCCTCCTATTGCAATGGACCCACTCTTTGCAATAATCCATCTAAATAAAGTCCTTATCAAGTTCAGGTTTAAAAATATTTTTTTTTTTGACATCTTCATGTTCAAATGCTTGCACTCCCTGAAGGAGGACTTCAAATTCCACTTGTGCAGGAAACTTTCCATGACCATCTCAGAATTCCTACAACTGTTTATGATCCATTTCTTTCACACTGCACTTTTTATTTTGCATCTTATTATGTGCATAATTTATCTCTTCTGCTCGATGCAACTGCCCCAGGAGATCTCTGCCTATTTCACACTTTGATGTATCATAGTGCTTAGCACATTACACAAATAAGAACTTGGTTTTTATAAAGCAAATGAATAATGGACTTCGTACATCAAAAGAATCTATCAAATGGCAGTAGACAGCAAAATTCAGTCAACAAACGATGACTTTAAGCTATTATGCCATCTATGATACAGTGTAAATTAGATAAAATATACAAAGTGTTTATAATGATGCATACAGTAGGCATTCCATAAATGCTAGTTTTCATCATCAGCAGCAGCAACACAATCCTCCTTTCATCTGCATTAAAGACATACCTACTTAATAGAAGCCAGCTTGCATAATTATTATGGCTGAAATTAACCAGGGAATATTAACTTTTTCTCTCACATATTTTTTTAAAATACAATTTTATTATGGTTTGTATTACAGTTATGAAAATTGTCTGTGACCATTCTGGTGTCAAACAACCCCTTGATATGAGGATAGATGTATAGCTAACTTATTGTTGCTTTTAGTTTTTCATTTTGTTGTTCTTTTATATGCCAGAGGGGGGAAACAAGCTTTTCTTGAGAGTTTATTACATGCTATGTACTGTACTGGGTGCCTAAATATAATTCAACTCTCATCACAATTTTATGTAGACCAAAGAAAGTAACTATGAAAAATTAACTTGCCTATGGTGCCATTTTAGGAACAAAAAAATCCTGGTTTAGATTAGTTTCCACACAATAAGCATTTCTCAAAACAATGGTAATGGTTTATTGGTTTTTGGAGATTCTGTTCTTTCAAGAATAGCTTGTTGCCCTCCCCAATACAATGAAGAGATGCTATTCTGGAAAATTGCAAAAATCAGAATAGTGTTAACTGTTAAATGCTTTATTGCATTAGAAAGTTTTAGTCTTGGAAGGAGCTATAGAGTTTCCTAGGGTACAAGTCAGAGTTAAAACACCAACTTAACCAGGTTGGAAGCAGGACCATAACTTAAAGTTATCTCGCTCTAATCCAGATTCTTTGTATTATATGGCAATACTTCACATAATTTATAAGACCCTTTCCTTTTTACTTTCTGAACATTTAAAGTGTTTCTAGTATTGTACCTTTTAGATAATACTGCAAAGAGACAGCTTTATAACAACTGCTTCTTTCCCTCTCCCCTCCCCCCACCACCCCAACTCTCTAAGATTAATGCTTAGGAAACACTCCCTTTGCAAGAAGACCAGGCAGGGATACTTCTCCTTTTCACTTTGCCTCCTCCCTTTCTATGTTCTTTCTCATATTTATTTACTTATTTATTTTTCTATTATTCTCTTCTTTTTAGGTTGTGTGTCTTCTGTTGATATTAGTCTTCCAAGCTGTCTTGGTATTCTATTTATTTTTTCATATTATAGTACTTTTTGAAGATTCCAACTTTAAACTATTTTACTATGTGTTTTATAAATGAATTGCTACACCCCAAAGTTTATAGCAGTGTTATCAGCAATAGTGAAATTATGGAAAGAGCACAAATGTTCACTGACTTATGAATGGATAAGGAAGATGTGGTATATATATGTGTATACACACACACACAATAAATAGATAGACACACAAAGGAGTATTACTCGNATGACTTGGCCTTAGAAAAAGAATGAAATCTTGCCATTTGCCATGACATGGATGGATCTAAAGGGTATTATGTTGAATGAAGTAAGTCAGTCAGAGAAAGACGCACACCATATGATTTCACTCATAAGTGGAACTTAAGAAACAAAATAGATGAATATAGGTGAATAAAAAGTGAGAGGAAAACCATAAAACAGACTGTTAATGATAGAGAACAAACTGAGGGTTGATGGAAGGAGGTAGGGGGAGATGTGTTAAATGGGTGATGGGCATTAAAGAGGGCATGTGTTGGGATGAGCACTGAGTGTTGTAGGTAACTGACGAGTCACTAAATTCTACTCCTGAAACCATTATTACACTATATGTTAACTAACTAGAATTTAAATAGAAACTTGAAATAAAAATAGTGGGAAAAAAGTAAATGAACTGCCAGTCTCTACAAGCTTTTAAAAACACTTCAGTTGACCCTATATAAGGAAAATATATTGTGCTTACTTTAAAAGAAAATAATATCAATTGAATTACTGTGAAGAAAAACAGCTATTATAGCTCATTAGGATTATTATAAATTAATTTGAGACTAATGAATATAAAGAGAATTTTAAACAAGATAGTTACATTTTAAATTATTTTATGCAGAAGCTAAAAGCCATAAACATAATTACTTATATAACAGGTTTATTATTAAGACTAAAATAACATTTAGCTGAGTTATTTACAATAGAATATATTCCTTAAATACACAACCAATTTTTAACTTTTGTTTATTCAACATTTCAAAAATTGCTTATTAATCATCTACTATGTGCTAAATAATGCAGAATTACTTATAAAACCAAAAGAGACGAGATGAAGTCTTACCTCAACTAAGTTAGAGGCCACTGAAAAAGAGTATCAATACAGGCCAATAGCCAAATAAGCATAGAAGAAACCATGTCAGAAGCAATCTGACCTCTAGGGAAGAAGGGACTGTCCCGATCTAGGAGGAAAGCACTGAATGAAGGCTGAAGAGATGTTTTTTTGAGTTGCACCATGAAAGACAGGTAGACTCTGAACATGCAGAGATCTGATGTGTGTTCAAAGCAGATGAAGAGAAAGTATAGAAAGAGGCATTCGGACAAGAAAGTAGGAGGATAGCTTAGTAGTTTCCCTTTACGATCTTTTGTAACTTGACAATAATCATCCTTCATTCAAGTAACTTTGCATTAGCAAAATTTGCCTGTGTTACGTAGGATAAGGTTAGCTGCTGTTAAGAGTAAACCTCAGGACTGCAGTGGTTTAACGTACATGATGGTCATCTCTCACTCAGAGAAGCCTGCAATAAGAATTGATCTGGTCAGTGATTAGCTTTTACCCATGATGTCATGCAGAGATAAAGAGTTCTTTCCCTCTACTGGGGCCTAGGCATTCTCGGTCCCTAAGCAATTACTGGGGTAAGAACAGGAGAAAGAATACTCATTTCTTTATTACTCTGGCTCAGAAGTGACCATTCCTCCTTTCCATTCACTGGTGAGAACTTGTCATATGGCTCTCCCTAGAAGCAACAGGCAGGTAGGAGGTATACAATTGACCCATGAACAACATAGGTTTGAACTGCACTGGTCTACTTGTACATACATTTTTATAGTACAGTGCAGACCAGGGAGGAGCAGAGGGAGACAGAAAGAGAGAATCTTAAGCAAGCTTCACGCCCAGCACACAGCACATCATGGGGCTCAATCTCATGATCATGAGACCATGACCTGAGCTGAAATCTAGAGTTGAATGCGTAATTGACTGAGTCACCCACGTTGCCCATCTTCTTGTGAATTTCTTATTCTTTTCTTTTCTCAAGCTTACTTTGTTGTAGGAATACAGTATGTAATACATATAATATACAAAATACGTGATAGTTGACAATGTGTATTACCAGTAAGGCTTTTGGTCAACAGTAAGCTGTTAGTAGTTAGATTTCTGGGGGTCAAAAGTTAAATGCAATTTTTTTTACTACACAGGAGGTCAACCTACAGCATGAGAGAAGATATGTGTAAATGATATATCTGATAAGGAGCTAATATCCAAAATATATAAAGAACTTATACAACTCTACACCAAAAATATAAATAATCCAGTTTAAAAAAATGGGCAGAGGACCTGAGTAGACATTTTTCCAAAGAAGACATTCAGACGGCCTATAGACACATGACAAGATGCTCAACATCACCAGACAGCAGAAATGTAAATAAAAATCACAATGAGATATCACCTCACACCTCTCAGAATGGCTAAAATCAAAAAGTTAGTTAGAGAGAGACAAGTATCATATGATTTCACTCATATGTGGAGTTTGAAAAACACAAGAACAGAACATAGGGGAAGGGAAGGAAAAATAAGATAAAAACAGAGAGGGAAAAAAACAGAGAGGGAGGTAAACCATAAGAAGCTCTTAAATACAGAGAACAAACTGAGGGCTGATAGGGGTCAGGGGGCAGTGGAGTGGGTTAAATGGGTGATGGACATTAAGGAGGGCACTTTTCAGGATGAGCACTGGGTGCTCTATGTAAGTGATGAATCACTGGGTTCTACTCCTGAAGCCAAGACTACACTGTATGTTAACTAACTTGAATTTAAATTAAAAAACAACAACAACAACAACAACTAGGTATTAAGGAAATTTGTAAAGTGCCAAAATAAAGACAAAAAAATAAAACAAAACAAAATAGGTGTTGGCAGGCATGTGGGAAAAAATGAACCCCCCACATTGTTGGTGGTAATGTAAATCAGTGCAGTCACTGTGGAAAAGAGTATGGAGGATCCTCAAAAAATTAAGAATAGATGCCATATGATCCAGTAATTCCACTACTAGATATTTATGCAAACAAAATGAAAACACTAAATCAGAAAGATACATGCACCCTAATGTTTACTGCAGCATTATTTACAATAGCCAAGATATAGAAGCAGCCCATGTCCATCAGTAGATAAATGGATAAAGAAGATGTAGTATACATACACAATGGAATAGTACTCAGCTATAAATAAGAATGAGGCTTTGACATTTGCAATAATGTGGATGGACCTACAGGGTATAATGCTAAATGAAATAAATTAGAGAAAGACAAATACCATATGATTTAACTCACATGGAATTTAAGAAGCAAAACAAACAGAAAACAAGAGATAAACAACAAATTCATAATCTTAAATATGAAGAACAAACTGGGGGTTGCCAGAGGGGAGGTAGATGGGAGGAATGGGTAGAACAGGTTAAGGGGATCAAGAGTACCTTATCATGATGAGCACCAAGTAATGTATAGAATCACTGAATCACTATACTATACACCTGAAACTAATATAACACTGTATGTTAACTATACTGGATATAAAATAAAATTAAAAATTTCTATGTTTTTAAATAAAATAATAGGTAAATTGGTATTTTAAAATGTTTTACTGAGAAATAATTTAAAACTTACAGAAAAATCACATATAAAATACAAATTACTCCCTACCTTTACCTTGTATCTAGATATAGCAATGGTTAACGTGTTTCCACATGTGTGTTGTATGTGTATGTACTGTGGAGTCACAGAATTTGCCACCCCCTAAAAATAGGTCTCTTAGCCATAAGGATTATTTTAGGCTAATTATTCCTTTTTCTTTTCAACGTTTTAATTTAAATTCTAGTTAGTTAATCTACAGTGCAATATTGTTTTCAGGAGCAGAATTCAGTGATTGATCACTTATATACAACACCCATTGCTCATATTAACAAGTGCCCTCCTTAATATCCATCATCCATCTAGCCCATTCTCCACCCACCTCCTTCCATCAACCCTCATTTCTTCTCCGTAAGAGTCTTTTAGGATTTGTTTCCCTCTCTCTTNAAAAAAAAAAAAAAAGGCAGTAAAAAGGAAATCCTTGACTATAGACCGTTTTACCAAAGAAATGCAACTGACAAAAAATCCCACAAACACAATAGGTAATTTTGTGACTATGCAAGAAACCAGCACCCCTAATCCCTGCATCGTTCAAGGGTAACTACAGTTCTGGGCTAAGCAGGTGCTGTCCAGCAAGAGCTCCCACCCACTATTGTTTGGCAACGTACAGGAACGCGTATATGAAAACCTATCTTAGATTCCAATTAATGGTACACTTGATACATTTTTATCACAGAGCTTCACCTATATTGGTAACTATAACTCCAACAGCTGTAGTCAAGTGGCAGGCTTAACCACTACTACAGGAGAATTGTTGAAATCCTCTGTTATTATTCTCTAGGCATGTGGTTATACACCAGAGGAGAGTACATCAAAACCAAATTCTCAGACTAAACTGGACTTTAATCAATGACCAGCAATGAGGTGAATAAGAATAATAAGTCATTACACATGTTTCTAAATTAAACAGACAAAAACCATGTAAATGTTGGAATTCCTGTGAATTAGAAATTAAGGGGCCAAGTTAAACTTTTGAGGTTGGAAAATTCCACCAAACAAATTCATATTTTGGAATTTAACTGTATTTCACACATACAAAAACAGTCTTTCCTAGAAAGTCACCTTTTCTCAATATCTTTGTTATCTTTACAGCATTTTGTTGACACTTCACATTCTACTCTATACATTGTCCCTGGATAATCCTATTCACTGTTATAGGTTCAAGTGTCAACCGTGTGATTAATCCCAAATTCTTAACATCTTTCTGGCCCGTATTTCCAACTGTCTCCTGAAACTCTCCAACAGATATCCCATAGACATCCCAAGCCCAACAGTACCAAACCTTAACTGCTACTTTCTGGGCACAAAATCTAGCAGCTTCTCCAAAACCCACCCCCTGGTCCCAACTTCCTTACCATCCTTGCTGTGCTGATATTGTTCATCCTATTCCAGGTCCTCATGTACTTCATGGGGAGGCTGAGAGTCTTTTAAGTGCAGGGTCTTAAATCTTGCATGGTCAAAACCAGTCATATTGACAGTCATCTTGGCCCCCTTTCTAGTGACTGGTTTATCCATAGGTAATTTTAAACAATGGGATGGTGGTTGGAAGTGTGCTCTGGGAGCTTCTGGGAAAACTGACCTGACTCTAATTTAAGGAATACAATATGGAGCAATTCTTTGTCTGCAGACAGAGGGTTTTTCACATTATGCCATTTGGTAAGCCAGCCTAGAGGTCAAGTCATTTGCTGAGAATAGCAGAGAAGAAAGACAAAAAAGAAAAAAATAAAGTGTCCATGGTAATGTCATTGTAGCTGCTAAATTACCAATCCTGCGCCTTATCTACTTCTGGAATTCTTGTTAGAAAACATAAGATATGGGGCACTTGGATGGCTAAGTCAGTTGAGCGTTTGACTTCAGCTCAGGTCATCATCTCACTTTTGTGGATCAAGCCCCGCAATGCACTCTGTGCGGACAGCTCAGAGCCTGGAGCCTGCTTTGGATTCTGTGTTTCCCTCTCTCTCTGTCCCTCTCCTGCTCATACTCTGTCCCTCTCTTTGTCTCAAAACATAAAATAAAATAAAACGTTAAAAAAATGTTTAAAAAAGAAAACATAATAAATACTTTGTTACTTAAGTCATTAGTTACTTGGAGTAAAACAAACAAAAAGCACCTAATACACTCCTCTCCAAACAGGCTCATCTTGAAATCCTCAAAATTCAAATCTTCGAGACAAAAACCAAGCCCCTGTTCCGGGAACACTCACATGTAACAACTAATCATATTATTTGGGATACACCTAGGTTTATTTCAGATCTGTTACCTCTTCTTCAAACTCACTGTCTTACCTTTGTTTCAGCCTCGTGTTATCTGCCATCAAAAATAGCACTTCTCTAAGTGTTTGGAGTAAAGGACCTCTTGACTATTATTTCCAATCTATAGTTTGAATGGCACCAGCATAGAAATTATCTGTAACTTCTAACTTTATTTAAAATAATAAATGCAGATCTTACAACTAAAAAGAACATTCATTTATGCAGTATAAGTAGTTTGCATAAGTATACAATTGTTGCTCTGAGTGTAACTGTATTTCTTACAAAATGTTTATCAAATGATTTTCTTAAATAGAAAAAAAGCATATGAAAAGGTAGGTCAAGACTGTTGAGTTTATTTAACTCAGAGAGAAATCAGATTAATATAAAAGGATCCAATTATGTACCCCAAATGGAAAATATCATCAAAACTATTTCATTATATTTGTACTAAGCTTTTCTGTTTTAATCTAATTTTAGCAATGTCATAGCCAACCAGTAAATAGTAAATAGCTTACTACCTCTTTGCTGCCCCCTTAACATACTGCTTTCAAATTAATGGATATTTTTCACATCTCTACTACTTCATTCCCTTCCTTCATGTTTGGTGTTGACAGGTGCTATTGGTTTCATTATTCTGGAAAGGTTATATGATTAGCTAAATGGCAGCACAGCAACAATATCTAAGTAGAAACATTCTGGTTTCAGGTTATATTTGTAATCAGGGACTCATAAAAGTTGATGCATAAAAGAAACATGACATGTTCGTGACATTCAGAAGCCACGGTTTCCTTTAAAAAGTTTAAAATGCATTTTTACATTTTTTAAAAAAAGGACATATGTTTCAGTGCCACTCTTTCATCTTTAATTTGACAAAGCAAACCTCAATTTTTTTAAAAAAAAAGCTCCATATGTGCTTTGCAATTGTAAGTGATATATTGAAAACTAAACATTTTAAACAAATATTAGAAGTCACAAGACTTACAAGGCAGGGTGTAGAAACAGTAGCATTTATATTCAAGTTTAGAGTATGTGTCAAGGATTAGTTAATAAAGCAAATATGTCCTTCAAGAGGTGGCATTATGGAAAACAGCATAATTTTCTAAGGGAACATTAAAAATAAGGACTCATTAAAAGTTCCAAAATTTTATGTTCACACCACAACACAGTAGTGACTACCGACAGCACTTCTATATTTAAAATAATACCTCTCACATGTTAATTTGTGTTTTCTTATTTCCCTGATAAGCAGATTATAGTATCATTTGAAATAAAGTCTATGATATTTATGATGAGTCTTCAATGCTGATTATATTCCAAAAAGTCATGGGTGATATACTGGAGTAGAACCCAAAGCCAAAACCAACAGATGATTAA
>NW_027529794.1:767934-785949 GCF_008692635.1 Crocuta crocuta
AAAACCCAACAGATGATTAAGAAATATATAGTAAGATCTTCTAGTTAAGGCACAGAGTAAACTATTCCTTACATCTTACATAGAATTCATAAAATGTCTTTAATTTGCATATTCATGTTGAACTGTCCATTTATAATTCATTGGATTTTTTAGGTCTTCCAGATGGAGCAACAGATGCTAACATAATGACTAAAAGCTTTGGTCAAGCATTTTAAGAAATGAAAACATGAATTCCTCTTATGCAAAAACCATATATTTTGACATGAATAAAACCAACTCTATTTCCATGAGGTTTTGTCATAGGTAGTTTTAAAAATTCTTCTAAATATGTATTACACAATGTCCACATCAATTGCAAGTTACTTTGAATAGTTACCTCTTGATTTTATCAAGAAAGAGACTTCAAAATTGCAGGAGAGGCAGGTTAAAACCCTGGAATACTGTATACCTAGTGGGCCTGTTCATAGCTGGAAGCAATAAAAGCTCTTCCAAAAAGTTAGTATCTTTTGAAAATAAACATTTATCATTTAAAATGTCATTATGTAATTATGAAATTGTCATATCAAACCCTAATATTTTGATTTTCTTAATTGCTTCCTGGTTTTTAAGCCATAAAATAACTTTGAAAAATGTGAGTGCTAAAATAATTAGCTTAATGAAAAATCACCAGTCTCCGCAACCTTCCTCCAGCTTATGTGTCTATGCCTACACATAACCCAGAGGAGAATCTATCATATTTTTCTTAAAAGTTTATTTATTTATTTTGAGAGAGACAGAGACAGTGCAAGTGTGGGAGGGGGAGAGAGAGAGAGAGAGAGAGTTGAGAGAGAATCCCAAGCAGTTTCTGTACCAACAGGACAGAGCTCCATGCGGGGCTCAAATGTACTAAGCTGTGAGATCATGATCCAAACCGAAATCAGGAGTCCAACGCTTAACCAACAGAGCCACCCATGTGGCTATTTTATTTTAAAAACTGAATCTATCTTATTTATAAACCTCCAAAGAAGATAGCACCAAGCAATCAGTCCCAGTATTGAGCAATGAGTTTTCTAGGAGTCATTGTCAAATGCTAAACTCACAGAGTTATAAACTGAATCTCCTAACTTAACCAAAAAGATAAGATGTGGAGAATGTAAACATACTGCCATATAGGCAGTAAACAGAAAAAAAAAACCAAAAACAAACAAACAAAAAAAACCTTCTAAATCATGATGAAACCTTTACCTGATGTATTGTTAGTGCAATAACTTCTAGTTGTTCTTCCATTATTCTGAATTTTCCTAAGTTTCTAACTTTATTTCTTTTAATGTTTATTTACTTTTGATAGAGAATGGTGGGGGGGGGGTGGCAGAAAGAGAGGGAGACACAGAATCTGAAGCAGGAGCTGGGCTCTGGGATGTCAACAGAGACCCGATATGGGGCTTGAACCCACAGCTATGAGATCATGACCTGAGTCAAAGTCGGTATCTTAACCAACTGAGCCACCCAGGTGCCCCTGAATTTTCCCAATTCTTAGCATCTGATTATATCATGTCATAGTTTTTTTAAAACAAAAAATATTAATATTCTCAGTCTATTGAAACTTTCCTACCATAGTTCTCCACAAATTCTTACTGTCCTTCTTCATTTGGTGTCTAGGAGAGAAAAAATATAAACTTGGGACTTCGTTAAGAATAATATAAGAAGTGAGTATGATAGGAAACTGGCCTGTGGTTTTAATTTTTCCTCAGTCCTGTACACATTAAGCTTGACAGAGTTCAGTTGATTGACAAAAACACCCATAGTGAAGTAGCAACATGATCATACTGCTTTTGCAATAATTCAATTGTAGATACTATGCATTATTGTTCATTTTGAAAAATAAGATAATAAGAATTTATTTAAACTAATATTGGAATGATATAGTATCATTAAGTCTAGTAGGAACCTACTGCTTAAATCAACTCGGGTTTTACTTATACCAATAAATTTGTCACTTCATAAGCAATAAAAAATTGGGAATATAAGAGCTGTATATAAAATAGGTTTGATAACTCTCTAAAAGAGAATTATCAAATTATCTTTTATATCTGTATATATATATATTTACATAGATACACACACATACATATAGGTATTATCACACTAAAACATCTAATTAATCTGCTGAACCACTAGAAAATTTATCTCGCCAAGTTTCACCTAAGTTCTAGTGTTGACATTATATACTAAGTTGAGTCTTCATACTTTAAAGAGTTTACAGGGACATAGATACTAATTGCAATTTAGCACTGAGGTTACAGCCATCTTTATTCATAGTGCTCAGAGACTTAACTGCCATAAAATATGGTGGAATCTGTCTTCTAGATTCTAGTTCCTATTATGTTATATTTTATCCTTAAGAGTTTTACTTTTAAATATGTAGTAATCTATCTGCATCAGGAATGCGTCATCCTAGAGTCCATTTGCAATCTGATTTAATGAGATGGGGAAGATGGAGAATGCTGGGTGTTAGGGGTGTCTTAGTTCATCTGACTACACCATCAATACCAGAGTTTCTGTACTGAAATAGGTGAAATGTTGAGCTCCCAGTCAATTTTGGTGATGTCAAAACTAAAACCAGTTAATATAAAGTGCCAAAATAATGGCTTGAGTTTCAGAAGTTTTATGCAAAATCAATGCCTGTTGAGCTAGAGAATCAACATGAAGTTGGAAAAAGATGCTCCTAAAATTTTTTTTAACATGATAAATTTTAAATGTACTCTAAACTGTTAAGAATGACCATTTGTTTTAAAATGGACATTTGTGGTAAAATATACATAAGGTTTATCATATTAACCATTTTAAGTGTACAATTTGGTGGCATTTAGTACATTCACAATGTTGTACAATCATCACCACTATCCACTTCCATAACCTCTTCATTCTCCCAAGCTGAAACTCTATACCCATTAAGAAACAACTCTCCATTTTTCCTCCCCCATCCCTTTAACTTTCTCTCTTTATGAATATGCTTATTCCCAGTACTGCATATAAGAGGAATCATATTCGAATGGGATTTTTAATGTGACCCACAAAGAAGGAACCAGATTTGTAACAATAAAAGAGATGTTAAGAAATCAGACTTATATATACATATATACAATCAGATCAAAAGCAGAAATGCAAGGCATGTGTATGTTCATTACTTACGTCCTTACAAACACTGGACTGCACTTGTTAATAGATTGCATAGAAATAAGATTTTTTTGAGATTTCTCCACACATATAAACCATTACTTAATGATCCATGAGTATTACTCAATGATTTGTATTGATGATACTGTCATTCAAAATACTGGGTTAAGATTATAAATATCAACATTCCATTAATTAAAACAAGCCAAGGTAAAGATACACAGATCAGACCAAACCATGATGGTGGACACTTCCATTAGTACATTTCTTTATAGACTGCTTTCACATGCTTTGGCTAATTTACTCCTTACAGTGGCACTGTGAGTGGGTATTCACGTTCTCAACATTACAACAACACTTAAGGAAGTAAGGTGATTTGGTCAAGGTCTCTTAGCTCATGTGTGGCACAGCCACCAATGGAACTACACCTAAGGTTCTGGATCCTGTGCCTTCCCTTTACACTTTTCACGACTATGATCACATTCACTTTCTAGAACAGTGGTGTCCAATACAAACATAAGGTGAGTCACATATAAAATTAACAATTTTGTAGTGACTACATTTTAAAAAGTAAAAAAGGTAAAAATAATTTAGTAATATTTTGTATCTGATCAAATATTATAACTTTAATATGTAATCAATAGAAAATTACAAATTAATATATTGTGCATTATTTTCTCATACCAAGTCTTTGAAATCTAGTGTATATTTTATGCTTGCAACACATTTATGTCCAGTCTAATCACATTTCAAGTGCTCAAGAGGGACATGTTGCTAATGTCTACTGTATTGGACAGCACAGTTCCAGAGGTTTGTTTCTCTAAATAACTAAACTAACCATTCAATGAAAGAATCTTTACTGGTCAGCTCTTCCAGCCTCACAAGTGAGTTTGCTGAAATAGCGTAAGAGAATCGGATACAGGAGAGTGCAAATAAACGAATGGAATTTCATTAGAAATGAAGATGTTGATCTGTATTTAAAAATATAAATTCATGTCCACGATGTAATTTGAATTGCATCCTTGGTAAAATGTAGATAATAATGCCTCTAAATCATTTTGCACAGTGACTGCCATATGGTTAGCAGTCAGAGAAAAAGTAGCTGTTTCTCTACCAGTGAGGTAGGTATGAGTTTGGTTAGTGGTCTGCAAAGCTTGAAGCTGTACAGCTCTCATAGTGGGATGAGGCCTGAGGGATGGCTGGGGACAAGAAGACTGTACCATTTCTCAGAGGCAAGCAGTCCAAAGGACTGCACTGATAAGGTCATCATAATGAAAACATTCTAGTACACTTCAAATCCAATGCCGTCAAAAGCAGCGAGAAACCAAAGGCTACCTCTTGCTGATAAACTATGTCAGGAAACAATATAACACCAATAAGTAGGCCATAATATTCAATCAAATCAAACAATATAGATCTGAGGTAGGAAGTGCTGGTGACCAAGTACTCTTCTTAATAGGGATGCTCTCACACAGAGCCAAAAATGGCATCATTCTTTTAGGTTTCTAAAATCTCACTCATCCTTTTAGGCATAGCTAATTTACAACCTGTATCTATGGATTCTAATACTTGACACTGTTAGGGGTGTCATATGACTTTGTTTTTTGGTTTTGTTTCTGTTTCTTTAAATGCTGTCTTGACCCAGGCTCAGTTGAGGCCCTGGCTGGATGCCAGTCAGTAGGCCATGAAACAAATGAATGATGTTCAAGTGTAATTTGTAAAATCTAGATAGAAAGCACCTGAAAAGTTTTAAAGGGTGAGTAAATTGAGGTCATGTGGATTCAATGAGTAATTATAAATAAGAACTTAGGGAGAACAGATCCCAGCATCTAGTAAACAACATTAACTATTGTGATTACTAATGCTTATTATTGTTTATATTGATGGAAATTTTCCAAAGGAATAATGCCTTGTTTTCCCCATGGCTAGAAACGGCACATCCCAAATTTGCTATTGATATATTCTAACATATTCCACAACATTTTCTGCTAAAGAGTAAAAAAATCATGCTTTTTATTCAAAGTTATCATGGCTTGACATTAAATATTTGCTTGATTAATACATTTTGGCAACTCATTCAATATATTGAGAGATCAAACAATAAATTAAGGTAATTAGTGTCAGCAGAGCTATCATTAGAAAATACTCAGAAGAGAGGTCTTTTGCTCTAGGGACTGAATTCTAAATCAGGATTGGACAGCCAAAATGATTAAACTCAGTTTCACTATATTGACCAGCTTTAATCTCTTTGAATTCAAAATTCTGAATTAATCTAAATGATTTTTGAGTTGTAAAATATGACAGATGTTTACTCATAAAACAGCTAAGACTACCTATAATATGATTCCTTTTATAAAAAATAATATATGTGATGGCTTCTGTGGGCATAGTTCTAGCACATTACTAAACTCACAAAGTCTGTAATTTATCAATTCGTGTGGTCAATTTCATCATTTCTTGTTAGGTTACAGTCAGTAGAGCATACCTGAGTCTATGAAATATGTCAACCAAAATAGGTTTTTAAAAGGGAAGATAAAAGGAACTATTTTTTAAGGAAAAATAAATAAATAAAAGGAATCAGTGAATGCCCCTGGGCTACACTACAAAGGTACCATTTAATTACATCAGTGGCAGAAGAATTAAAGGGCTCATAGGAAAATGTGTTTCAGTTGAACTTAAATGATAAATCTTTCATAGTGATCAGCAGAGCTAATATGAAAAATACAATGCCTTGCTATTAATTATCCAGTAGAGTAAATCAGAAACTGGAGTTCAGGAAATTAAATTTTATTCCTAAATTTGTCACCATGATGCTTTGTGATAAAGCCACTTAACCTTTCTTTGCCTCAGCTTCCTCATCCATAAAAAGAAGAGGAAGATGTACTTTTTGAGAGCATATCTTCAACCTCTGGTTGATTGGGAAGTAGTTTAAATATATTGCTACATTAACGCTGTTAAAAATGTTAAACCAAGTATAAAAATGCTACTAAAACCATCACATTCTTGTAGCTATCAGTTCATTCTTTTTTTAAAGTCAGTTTTCCTTTCTTCTCTGTTGTTGCTGAGTCCTGCATTTTGTTAGGAATATTTTTTCCTGACATAACATTTTCAAAATCCATTTTTTAAAACCATTATTTCACTCTATGGTCTAGCCCTACAAATTAAGTGGCTTTTCTACTGGTCAGACTCATTTCAAATTTTTTGATGTAAATACAGTGTTATTTTGTTCTTAATCTTTCTCCTAAAAACTCCAGAAGAACGTTTTGGCCAGAAGAAAAAATAAGTACTAACCAGATGAAAGGGAATATTGTATAATTTAATCAATACTTCTAGAAAAATAATCATAATAGTGTATAATTTTTTCCTTAGATGTAACAAATCCAAAACAATGTATCATAACAAATCTGTATTTTTTATCTAAATAGGGAATACTGTACAAAGAGCCAAGCTGTTCTAATTTAGCTTGGAATTACTAAGTTTTTTATGGACCAACTCTGGACACAATATTTCCCCTATACCCACAAATAATTAGACAGATGGTCTGTGTTAAAGTTATGATTTGAGTATGAGAGTTAGAATTTAGTGTAAGAAATCCTCAGATACGACAACTTATGTGAAAACAAACTTGAATATTTTCACATTTTTGTTTAGCAATATTGAAGTACAGAAAATTATTATAATACCCACAATAGATTTTTATGAATATCAAACCACATTTTACAATTTTCAAGAAATCATACTCTTTAAAGGTACTGGACATCTCCTGTTTATATCCCTTGAATATTTTTCACCTTCTTTGGGCACCTCAACTTTTCTTTGGAGTACTATTCCCTTCCTCCTCCCATTTCATTTAGTTGGGCTGGCGCGTTACCCAAAGCAATTCAAACATTATCTAGTACATTTAAAATATACATACTCAGAATAAGCAAATACACTCTTAGGTTTAAAATTCTACATAAATGCCTACTATTAAGCAAAATAAACAATGTGTGTGTGCGTGTGTGTGTGTTTGTGTGTGTGCACTTATGAGANNTGAGATGGTTAATGACAATATCATATTAAAAAAACTAGAAAACAACCCTGTCTATCAATAAACTGTGAGATATTCATGTAACAGAATATTATAGCATAAAAGTAATGGATCAATATCACATAAATGAAATAATATGAATTTTTTTAAATTAAAATTTTTGATTTCAGTTAGTTAACATACAGCATTATATTACTTCCAGGTGTACAATGTAGTAATTCAACAGTTCCATACAGCACCCTGTGCTCATTATGACAAGGGCCCTCCTTAATTCCCAACACTCCAGCTTTTATTTCTACATCAACTAGATGTAGGTATATGGAATCTCCCTCTATCATCTCTATAATTTTTCTGTAAATGTAAAACTGGTCTCAAATAAAGTGCTTATTACAAAGAAGACATGCCTTTGTAAGGACCTCACATTCTTGTGGAAGAAGAGGAGTGTCAACAGTTATAATGCAGTGTCTAACTGCTGAAGTGGGGATTCTAAAAGTGCTATGAAGGCATGAAGAACTACAAGCCTCCAGACAAAGGGAACATTTGGGTTGTGCCTTGAAGAAAGGGTAAGAATCAGCGCTGTGACAATGTGCAAGAAAAAGCATTCCAGAGGAAGCATACCAGGTATAGGGGCTCAGAAGGAGGATATTTGGAGAACAGTGAAAACTTCAGTGTGGCTGAGGCTTAGAGAACAGGGTGGAAGAGACAGANTGTTGAAAGTATACCAAAAGTGATGAGCAGGTTTATTATTTTATCCTTGTGATCTGTTCCCTGAACCACTACTTCACTTAAGTAGATACATACACTTTTAATAAGTGGAGGCTCTCCTATAAAAGCTCACAATACTGTCTGCACATTTAGCCACCTTATGAAACTAGAAGTTTCCTCTCCTCTTTACATGCAGGGCTCTTTCTTTTTTATTCAAAAGAAACATATTCTAAAACACTTCAAAATATTTGCTTAACATCAGCTAATGCAGATCCACTAAAAATAAATGATATCATGCTGTGCATAATATTTACATTAAGTATAATATAATCATGANTTGGGACTCAGTTTCCAGTCTCTGCGAGATTTTTTTTTAATCACCTCTTTCTACATAGTGGTTTAGTGTCCTAATGTTTCTACAAAGGGAAGAGATGTATTTACCAAGGATTAGTTCTAAAATCCAAAGAATAAAGACTAGAAGTATATTCTACATTCTTTATAGATGTTTTTTCATTATATTTTTAAATTCCTTTTCTGTATACCTACTCATGGAAAATCTACCTCATTATAGACTGAAAGCAAAAAATAAATAAAAACCTCAATATATGTTGCAAAGAAAACCCATGTACAAACAGTTATATTTTTCACTGTTCCATTACACAGAGAGGGAGATAAAGTGTCAGTTACTGAGACCAATATTTACCAAAGGCATTGCCAAAGAGTACCTTATTTATTTAAATAAAATGTTCTTTAGATAAGAATAATTAATATTCACCAAATGAATTTCATAAATT
The DNA here is from genome assembly GCF_008692635.1 of Crocuta crocuta. NCBI lineage: Eukaryota > Metazoa > Chordata > Mammalia > Carnivora > Hyaenidae > Crocuta > Crocuta crocuta. The sequence continues at coordinate 776,620 of NW_027529794.1, forward strand.
GAATTTTAGTTTTTAAATCAAAATATATCATAATCTCAAGATATGAAAGAGAAGACAATGATTATAAGATGAAGGAGACTACCACTAAACACCCTTCATATACAAGAAAAACATATTAAGTGAATTAGTGAACACATGAAAATCTCTTAAAAGTATATGATATCCTTTGTACACTTATTTCCACATGTTTCATAAATATGATTGTACGAAGAGTTACCAAGAAGAACCTTTCTCACTAAGATGAGAACAATTTCTTTAACTCCTAATACTGCTCTTGTTTCCCCTCCTGTTTTCCTCTTGGAACCACTTTCAGAGAAGTAAACTATCAGGTAAAAAGGCATGAGAACAAAATATCACATGACATAAAATGACCAAAATGCACATTTGGATATAATTCTATATTATGCAAACTGACTTCATACTCCTTACATCACTAAATCTTGCAAAAATCCTATGAAATAAACAAAGCAAGTTTTATAACTGCCATTTGGTGCATGAAGAAACTGGTATCGTGAAGACTGTGGTGATTCCAATAAGGTCATGAGATCAGTGAGCTGGAGACTCATGATTATAGACAAGAGTTCTAAATCTTGTGATCAAGCCCTTCTATCTTAGCAACCAGCTAGAGGAATGACACCAATCACCGCATCTCATATAATTATTCAGTTATTGCACCTGAAATTATGTTATTTTCAAGTTCATTAGTACACATATGTCAGATTTATAGAGCGGTAAATGAATAAAATAGTTAATTTTTCTAATCTGGAGCAAGACAGGAAGACAGAGATAGATTTCATATATTCTATTCAGTGCTTTGGAAATGTTTGCAAAAATGATACCATTACAAAATATAAGCATACTTTTCTAGAATAGTAAACTCATTATTTCAAGTACTTTCAAAAGCTAACATTTCTCTAATTCCCTAAGCTTATTTTCTTTAACCTTTCAAATGCATTTCAGCACAAGATCATTTAAAAGCAAGGAGGAATAAATTTCACCTATAGGAGTTCACTTGGCTTTTGGTTAAGTAATTCTTTCATTGCAAAGATTTGAAAAAATCAATATGTAGCATAAAAACTCAACTTCATTACTTGCAAATGAAATAGTGAAGACTATGATTACCTGTAACAGTTAATTCAGTAGTTCTTCTCACAACAAAGCCTCCATATTTTAATTCACAGGTGTAATTTCCAATGTCATCTTCTCTGACTTCTCTTATAAGCAGTATATCTCTTTTGAATACAATACTTGGCCTCCATGTTTTTGTCCTGCATTCCTGCATGGAAAACACAAAATTTCTGTGGTAAGTATAAGTGAAAAATAGAGAAAAGTATTCTTTTTTTTTTAATGTTTTATTTATTTCTGAGAGAGAGAGACAGTGTGAACAGGGGAGGGTCAGAGAGAGACGAAGACACAGAATCCAAAACACACTCCAGGCTCTGAGCTAGCTATCAGCACAGAGACCAACGCTGGGCTGGAACCCATGAACCATGAGATCATGACCTGAGCCGAAGTCAGATGCTTAACCAACTGAGCCACCCAGGGGCCCCAAGAAAAGTATTCTAAATAACTAAACCAAAAGCTTCTGATGTTATATTTTAAAGGGCTAAAAAGTTTGGAATTAATAACAAAAATTTTCATATCTTCTCCACAGCTCTGGGAAATCAGGTACCTCAATTTCAAAAGAGGCTAGTTTTTTGTTTTTGTTCTTTTTAAAAAGAGTCACTTTATTAACTTCAAAGATTAGTGTCTCTAAATCAGAAATGTATTGATTTAGAAGACATAAGAAAAGGGACACTCGTTAAGATAACTCCTAACATCATTTTTAGAAGTAAATACTCCTTATATGCTGAGTGTGAAATTAACCATCTTGATACTAGTAACATAAAATAGAAAATATAATATTTTAGTATAAAGCAGAAAAATTAATACCGTAGAGTAAAACACTTACATTTCAATATTTTAAATCTTTTAATACTACATTTAGAAATAATTCAGTCTCTTCATAACATTTATATTCTATAATTCATAAAAGAGATGGCCAACATTTCTATACAAGGTCTTTACAGTTCAACAAATATCTATTTTCATTGTTGGTGGGTCTACCAAAATATGGTCTCTAAATTAAGTTTTAGATTATAATGATGTTGGCTCATGAGCTTTCTCTTTTTGCCAGAAGTCCATTTCCACTAGCCAGATTGGAAATCAAGACGATGAGGATAAAAGCAGCTTTAAGCCCACTGACACTGTTCAAAGGTAGTATTATTTCTGAAAAAAATTTATTGCCGAATCAACATTTTGCAGACTATCATTTTGATTATGTGGATCAATGCCTCTGTATAAATGGATAGCAGATTCCAGTTATTACAGACCAAAATATACATCTTATATCCTCATATTAGTTGTACACACTGTCATAATTGCAAAAGTTATACACTAAATGCATGGAATATATATTGCCTTGAATACGGGAAAATAATCTGAATTAGTGCAAGACTTTTAAGTTCCATATATATTGCATTGCCTCTCATCACTCCACTAGTGACAGTCTTTACAGCTTAAGGTCACAGTGATTAGGGTAGTGGTAGAAACATGACTAAAAGACCAGTGTGAGGCCAGCCATGTTAAACATTGAGTGTGTGTGTGTGTCTGTGTCTGTGTACATGTGTAGAAGTGAATATACACATATGACTACTAGACAAACATTTGTTTTTAGAGACCTGAGTCAAACTCCCCTAATACCTCTCCCTTTCGAAGTCATCATTAGGGCTTGCTAAGGATCTGCTTGTGGAAAGCAGGCAAACCACCGAGAATCAGGGTGAGAAATACACAATTTAAAAAAAAAAAAGGGAAAGGGTACAAAAATATTTAAACAGTTGAAATGTTCTGANCAAATTATTAAAGATTTGTTTCTTGATAATTTCTCATAAGTTCTGAATGAATGACATAGAGATATTGGTGTGTCTACTTACTATGAGGTCATGCTTCCTAAACTCCTACTTCTAGGAAATTATACAAAGTAAAATTTATACCAGTACTCTTTAAGTCATAGATATAATATCCCAGACAAATGGTCATAGCACCTATACTGTATTTTCTTGAGTAGACTCAATAACAAACATTTCTTGTATGGTAGAAATAAGTTGAGGAGTACATTCAAATCTTAAAACTGAAAGAAAGTCAATTATGTGATAGGAAGGACAGGGGTTGGGTTATTCTCTTTAAGTCTAAAGTTTCTTTTGGTTTCTGAAGTTTATGTAGTACTATTTTTATAATGTTTTGAATTTTCATCAGATTTTAGAAAATATATTTTTTATATGAAAAGGAACTGAATATGCACAAAGATACTTCCATTAAACAGAACAATTCAATAAAGCTAGTGCATGATTTTCTCATAGAAGTAAAATCAATCCTTTCCTTCTTTGGGGACATTAGGACTGTTTCTGTGAAGAGCTCTGAAATGAATGCTTAATATATTTTAGTTCCTGAAATTATAAACACAGATTATAATCGATTTGAAAGAATTGCATAAGCTAGATGTGAACATTAACACAACAGCTTATTGCCATGGATTATCAATATAAATACTGGCAAGCATTTATCAAAGCTACTGGTTTGAAAACTTATAATGACCAACACAACTTGCTGTACTATTTTAGGAGGGCAGAGCTGAACTTCATCATATCCATTTATTTTTTTTATCCAACTTGTCCAAGAATAAAATACACATCAATCTATTTGTAAGTAACAAAATCATTCACAGCACATACCTTATACCATAGGATTTCAGGTTCTCTGGTTGGTAGTAAAAAATCTTCTATGTCACGGCATGAAATTTCTTTGCTTTTGCTAAGTTCAGCTTTATCAAAGTATTTCATCTTGGAATTGTAGCAGAGTCCAGTGTCATTTTCACCCACTGTCAGCGAGATGGATACTTTCATACAGTAAGTGGAGTTTCTGGAATGAAGCAGAGTAAATAAGACGGTTTGGTGTGAACAAAAAGTGCTGCCAGGCCATGTATTTACTTCACTAAAAGAGAAAGAAACAGAGAAAGAGAGAGAGGAGGAGAGGGAGAGGAAGAGAGATAAGCATAAATTCCCTTGATTAATTAAGGTGATGGTATTATGGCTTATTCTACAGAGCTCTCTCTTATCATGCAGCTAAACAAAGCTTGGTTCTGTGAAATCATTTATTTCATTTGCCTGAAATTCATTTGTATTATATATAACAAGTGTGGTTTGAAAACTGTTCACTAGGGATATTTGTATCTAAAATAATAAAATAAAGATTTAGGTCACAAAGTAAGTGAACCTTGGGTTTAGGCTAAACTTGGCAATCTCAACAGAGAAGTCGAAAAATGTAACTGGTCTATTGGGCATAAAGGAAGGAGAAGAAAAAGGTTGCTCAATTCTTGTAGCACTGGTTGTCTTGATAAATGGAGAGGTTATCAGTGATTCTGGGAAGAAAAGCCTTGGATAAAAACACTGCAAGTTCACTCTTTACAGACATTTGGGTTGGGACCTGGAGTCCAGATTATCAGACAAGAGAAACATGTAAGGACAACCCCAACCTGACAGGCTCTACAGAATCAGCTCATTAAATTAGTGCCTCATTTTACAACTTGTTGGTTCCTAAATCAAGTTTATAACTTGAAATACATGAGAATAGAAATCATGTTCAGAGATCTCTTTGGAAGAGTTGGGCCAAAGGAAGTTTTCCTGCAAATTGCACTATTTGGGTTTGCCATTCAAGTCTCTGGACATTCAATGAACACTGCTATGGGTCAGCCATGGTGATGCAGGCAGTGAGAAAAAAGAGAAGCATAAAACATCAAAGTCAAAGTTTCATAGAGAATTTCTTACATGGTAAGTGCCCAGTGGCTTATTTGTATACTTGGTTATCAAAGTTCTGGATTTGAGTTTTACTGCTTACTATTTCTGCAATGTTGGGCAACTCATTTACCCCTCAGAACCTTAGGTGTCTGAGTATGGCCTGTCACAGGTGCTCAGTAACATTGGCTCTTCTCACTCTGCATTGGTGCACAGAGACCACAGCCCCCAAGTCCTCCTTCTTATTCAGCCAAGATATTTGACATTTAAGCAGCAACTTGATTCAAATTTTTGCTTTTTTTAAAAAAATGCCAATATGACAACATGAGAATAGCCAGAAAATAGGTAGGTTGGTTGTGGTGTAATAATAAATAAATATTTGGTCTTAGTTCCTGGCACAGATTTACTGAAACTCTAAGAAACGCCAGAGTGAGAGGAGTGGAGTGTCTTTGACTGTTCAAAGGGAGACTCTTTTAATCACTTTTGAGTTTATATTAATGAGATGTTTGAGGATGAAGCCCCCAGAAAGCCTCAGAATGGGGCTGGTAACCAGAAAGACCAAGTGTTTAGAGGGCTGGAATTTTTAACCACACCATGGACCTCTTGGAAGGGGAAAGGGGCAGGGTATTAAGCTCTATAAAAACTCGTGAACAAGAGTAGATGGGCTTCCAGGTTAGTGAGTGCATCCAAGTGCCAGGGGTGTGATGTACCCCAGTTCCGCTGGGACAGAAGCTCTGGCGCTTGGGACGTTTGCAGACTTTGCCTTATGTTACTCTGCCTCTAGCCGTCCATCTGAATCCTCTAAAATACCCTTTTTAATANGCAAGTGGGCACGAGCTTTATATTAAGCTCTATAAAAACTCTAGAACAACAGAGACTGGATGAGTTTGGGCTGATGAACACATGGAAGTGCTAGGAGGGGGCAGGTCATACTGTGCCCTGCACATCTCTTCCATCTGACGGTTCATTTCTATCCTTTGAGATATCTTTTGTCATACATTGACAATAGTAAGTCAACTGCTTCCTGAGTTTTGTGAGCCATTCTAGCAAATGATTGAATCCAAGGAGGGGGTTGTGAGAATCTATGATTTGTAGTCAGTCTATCAGAAGCACAGGTGACAACCTGGACTTGCAACTGGGGTCTGACTTGTGAATCAGGAGGCAGTCTTGTGGGATTGAGTCCTTAACCTGTGGGGTGTGATGTTATCTCCAAGTACATAGTGTCGGAACAGATTTGAACTGTAGCATATCCAGCTGGTGTTGCAAAATTGCTTGGTGTGGAAAAGTCCCCACATACCTAGTGTGAGAAGTACTGGGAGTAGAGGAGAAAAATAGAGTTTTCCTTTAAGGTTATTTATTCAGTTTTATATTGAGTAACAAAGGAAAGTGCCACAAAATTATTATGTAGACTGATTAAGTATGGATGTCTCTACCTTCATATAATAGCCTACAAGTACACCTAAAATACTACATAGGTAAAACCATTAATCTTTAAACAAAGTCAGTCAGTAAAATGGTCCCAAAAGAATGTGTTCAGAGATTTTGTGAGAATGATAAAACATATTCCCTGCTCTCAGCCTCTCACAGTCCAGAGGTGATACACAAGTAAACAGCTAAAATTCAATGTGATAAGCACTCCAAAAAGCTACTGGGCACTACCACAGCAGTGTCAAAGAAAGAATCAAGACTTCTTAAGTTGTGATAACTGGTTGTCTTATTTTTCTTTTAAGTTTACTCATTTTTGAGAGAAAGAGAGACAGATCATGAGTGGGGGAGGAGCAGAGAGAGAGGGAGACAGAGAATCTGAATCATGCTCCAGGCTCGATACAGGGTTCGAACCCATGAACCACAAGATCATGACCTGAGCCAAAGTCAGACGCTTAACTGACTGAGCCACCCAGGCGCTGTGATACCTGGCTGTCTTAAAGAATGAATAAGAATCCAGCAACTTTAACAAAGGCTAATGCAGGTAACAGTGTGCACAAAGGCTTCTGAAGACATGCAACAACTTGGCATGTTGGAGGAAATGCAAATAATTTGGTGTGGCTGGATTACAAAGTAGTTATAAAGGAACAGTAGGCACTGAGACCGGAGAGGTGTATAGAAGCCAGAAGGAGAGTCATGTAAGCCACAGCAGAATGTGGACTTTGTGCTGGGAAATGAAGACATTGCGATGGTGGAGAGATTTTTCTGACGACAGTGAGAAAAATGGATTGGAGAGAACAGAGGACTAAGTGCAGTGAAAAAATCAGAAAGTAACATCATTCATTCAGGAAAAAAATGGCAGCTCCAAAGGCAATGACCAACTGAGACAGAAAGGAGGAATCTTGCTCAAATTGTATTAAAGATACAGAATTGATATGACAGAGAAGGAGCAAAGGAAAAAGAGAAGTATCCAAGATGATGAAGAACTTTTCTCAGATGAGTATATGAAAAGTAGAGTCAATCTTTCAGCATGGAAAATACTAAAAAAGAAACAGCTTTGAGAGAAAAGAAAGTGTGCTAAATTTTAGCTTGAGCTTCACACCCAAGTGGAAAAAATAACCTCTTTGGGTTTGCTAAAAATATTGCTCATGCATTATTTATTAATTTTACTCCAGCATAGACTAGAACATGCTCTTTATAGGCTCATTTTAAGGTAATATTTTCAGAAAAAAACGATTATCTAAGTTAAGCAATTAACTATCCTAGGATACATCCCAATGTATAATAAGAAAATGCCCATGTTTTAGAATAATACTGATATTTGTACACATTAGAATTCTTTTTTTTATTTTTATTTTTTACAAATAGTTTATTGTCAAATTAGTTTCCACATAACACCCAGTGCTCATCCACACGAGTGCCCTCCTCCATGCCCCTCCCCCCTACATCCNCTTTTAAATTCATGAATGTTAGGTTTTCTTTCTCCTCAAACTATTGATTACTGTTGTTTCTTTGTTTTTCCACACCTTTTTTTTATCAAACCCCAGATATTTTTTATACAGACAGGGCTGAGTCAAGCACAAGATCTCCAAAGCCCAGCTGTGAGAGGTTCAGATTCCAGCTCCATCACTCACTACTTTTGGCAATTAGGCAAAGTTACTTGACTCCTGAGGCTGCCATTTCCTCATGTGTATAAGGAGAAAATAATACTAACAACTCGAAGGTTGTTTTGGGAATCAAACATGTTAAAACACAGAAAGAGTTTAGGGCAGTGCCAGTCTTCCAGAGAGCAATGAGTAAGTGTTAGATATTATCAGTACTACATCCCCTTTCTCTATTTCCTTTAGATTTCCATTTTCCAGTACAGCCACCCAGTGTTTTAAGAAGGCAGGTTAGACAGATGACATGATCATGATGATGCCTTCAGTTCTTCGGTGATTAATTAGTGTTACGCATAAGAATCCAGAAAAGTCCTATTTTTCATCTGGGATATCTACATGGGCTGGAGAAGAATGAGTAAACCCAATGAAAAATGCAGACTCCCCACCCCAGCTGTCCCTTTCTCCTCTTCTATAGGTGCAAATGACCACTAATTTTCAGAAAGCAGCTCCGGATAAGCACACTTAGGTATTCTTATTTTCCTGACTTCGATTCCCCAGCTCTGTGAGGTGACTGCTGATTTACAACTGTCTGGTAATGTCTGGAATTCCAGACTCCCCAGGATAGCACTATTTTCAAATTCCTTTCAATGTTTTAATACTTGTTTACTGTTTCCATTCATCAGGAGGTGATTTAAAAAGCTAAAAATAAAGCAGCATCCAATGAACACTATAGTCCTATTTACTGAAAAGAGCTAACAGGAAGCAAGTAACTTGTGACACATTAATAAACAAATGATCCCTATGAGAGGAATTACACACTCTCAAAGTAAAGAGTACCATCCGCCATCATCATATTTGCAGCATGACTACGATGGCACCATGGCTCTGTGCCATCAAGGAAATACCATGCCAAGGGGTAAATGGGGTAAGGTGAAGGCTCCTACAGGACTTTTGGTGAAAATCAGCAGCAGCACGTATTTATTGGGATTCTATTGTTTAGAACAGATGGGCTGCAATCTAGGTAAAAAGCTAAATCATGACTACTAGTTTTCATGTTTATAAAATGGCTAGAGGGGTGGCTGGGTGGCTCAGTCGGTCGCGATCTCATGGTTCATGGGTTTGAGCCCCGCATCGGGCTCTGTGCTGACAGGTAGCTCAGAGCCTGGAGGCTGTCTTTGGATTCTGTGTCTCTCCCTCTCTCTGACCCTCCCCTGCTCATGTTATCTCTATCTCTCTCTCAAGAATAAATAAAACTTTAAGAAAAAAAAATAAAATGGCTAGAGAAACAGGATATACATGTATATGGAGAAAACACTTGCTCCTGACAGTCATTACTTAGTTGTCCTTTCCAGTGAAGAAAAAATATTATTGTGGATTTTTAAAAAAAGAACTAGTTCAACTCTACTTCAATAATAAAAAGTACAATATTGATTTCAAAAAAGACCTAGTTTTCTCTGGCAAAGGTGACCTGAAGT
>NW_027529794.1:785983-805088 GCF_008692635.1 Crocuta crocuta
ATCATGAAGCAAATATAAGACATAAATATAACGAAAAAAAAAAACTTCTGTAAGTACATACTTTAGAAGTCAGTACAGTGCATTCGAGTTTTCTCCAAGGGTTTCTTAGCAGTGTGCTACCTTGAAATCGACAAAAATTCTGAATTGGCATGCATGGGAGCTATCACAGATTTAAAAATTCATCTTTTAAAGGATGACAACACTGCACATCTGTAGATCAAGGTGTGGCAATGTGGGTAGTCCAGACAGGAGATAAGAAAGGAAACTGTGTGTGAAAAGGGAAATTTTGTATATTACCTGATTAGCAGATAGAGTATAATAAAAACCACATGACACCACACATAAGGGTAGCACAGTTACAATTATTCTGTAATCACACCTCCTATGCATGATAATGTGTAGTGTTGAAAGTCTCCTACTCTAACACAATTACCAGTAACAGGATTGTTAAAGAGATCCTTTAACAGACTAACTATTTGACCTGTCTGTTATGTTAATTCTCAGGTCCCTAGGGAAAATCATAACTTTTCCATAGTATTTGGAAATGTCTTCCCACATAATGAAGTGCTGAGAAAGATAGAAATTTGATCAATGGTTTTAAAGGATTAAGTTGTTCCCTGTTTCTTATTGTCTACTCTGACATCCACTGGTCATTTCTTAAGTTGTAATCTTATATACATAATTGTTTTGTACAAATAAAAGCACGAAATATTTTTAAAGTGTCACAAATGTTTGGACATGGAAAGACAGATCTGAAAGTTCAGTTACTGCAGAACTGAAATTTGACCACAGTGTCTAATCATGAGCTGCGAAACTAACTAACGTGTGAGGAATCAAAAATGTTAGGGGCTAGATTGTGGAGGGAACATCTTAGAGTTTGTTAAGCCTTAAATATGCTTTGACAGTTTATTTCTAATCTTAAAGCCTTCCATATTTTTTCTCTATATTTTAATGTTTTCTCAGTCTTTACCATGATGCCTGAAGCTAAGCATGTGGCCCCTCTGTTTTATCTGATCTTTCTTACATATACTATGCTTATGGCTACTGGCACTAAATGTGAGATTTGTTTGGATTAGGTTTTCTTTCGAGAAGAACTCTGGAGGACCTATTGATTTAACTGTGCTTGAAATCAGCCCTTGTAAAAAGATTACAGGGAGACCAGTGAGCAAATGATAAGACTAAAAATGCCAGCTTATTGTCTTTTCATTTGAAGTTCTATTTTCCAAAAATTTAACTGTATACTGAACATCTACAGTCATCTGCTAACAATAAATTTAAAATAATTATCTCTGTCTTTTTTGGTGGAAAGTAATTAATATAATTTTGCCATTTCTGTTTTTCTAGCCTAAGATTCTTGAAAGACTAGAGTTGAAAAGTCCTCAGTATATGGAATTCTAGTCCAATATTTCTTTGCCTGAGTTATTCTTGGGTGTGAGGAGTTTCGAACTTCACAACTAGATCCCAAGGTCTCCTTCCTGACCTCTTGAGGAAGAAGAGGGACACAGCAAAGCAAAAATAAACACATGCCCCTGAAGGAAAGTGAGGCCCAGAACATGGGTTCAAGGTCACATAAATTGCAAATATTTTTTTCAGGAAAGCTTATCCATCTTATCCTTTTTTTATTTTCCTCATAACAATCTCAATTTGTTTTTTAAATTTTATTTAAATCCAAGTCAGTTAACATACAGTGTAATAATGATTTCAGGAGGATAACTTACATATGTCATCACTTACATATGACACACAGTACTCATCCCAGCAAGTGCCGTCCTTAATGCCCATCATCCATTTATCCCATCCCCCCCCCTAAGGCCCCTCCAGCAACCCTCAGCTTGTTCTCTGTATTTACGAGCCTCTTATGGTTTGGCTTCATCTCTGTTTTTATCTTATTTTTCCTTGCCTTCCCCTATGTTCATCTGTTTTATTTCTTACATTCCACATATAAGTGAAATCACAGGATATTTATCTGTCTCTGGCTGACTTCTTTCACTTAGCATAATACAATCTCAATTTAAAACCATTTACTTCCACTTATTTTGCTGCCTCCTCTGTTAACAGGTATTCTTCTTACAGTATATACAATGAAGGAGTTAGCTCTATGCTGTTTGAATTCTTAGAGACATATTTTTTTAATGAGGTAAAAGGAATACAACATGGAATTAACCATTAACCATTTGAAAGTGTACAATTAAGTGCCATTCAGTACATACATCGTGCTGTGCGACCATCATCTCTTTCTCATTCTAAGACATTTTCATCATCCTGAAAAGAAACCCATAACTATTAGCAAGTGCTCCCTGTTTCCCCATTCCCACAGTCCCTAGCAACCATCAATCTGCTTTCTGTCTTCATGGACTTTCTTGTTAGAAATATTTCATATCAATGGAATCATATAATGTGTGGATTTTGCACCTGGCTTCTTTCACTTAGCATAAATTCAAAGGTCATCCATAGTTTATTAGTGCTTCATAGCTTTAGTGCCAAATAATATAAGTCTACCACATTATAACATATTTAATTTAGCAATTCATCAGTTGAAGGACGTTGGGTTGTTTCTACTTTTTGGCNACATTCCACTGTATAGATAAACCAATGTAGTTCATTTGTACATGAGCAGATGGACACTTGAATTTGTTTCTAGATTTTGGCTATTGAGAGTAATCCTCCTATGAATGTTCATGTACACATATTTGTTTGAGTCCCTTATTTTAATACTTTCAGGAATATACCTTAGGGTGGACATATTAGGTCATATGGTTATTCTACATTTAAGTTTTGGACAAATCAAAAACTGTTTTTTAAGCTCTTTCTCCCCTTCTGAATATGAGTTTCTGCTGCCAAGTGGAGATAAAGGCACTAGAGAAACATGGTCGCTGACTATTGTGGCTAAAAACTTAAAAGGCCCAATGATTTTTTAAGTGACCAGTACAGTGCCAGGCATTGAGGAGGTGTTCTCAATAAATATTTCTGAAATGAATGAATAAATTAACTATTAATCAAAGGCTATAAAATTCTGATCACATTTCTTCTTTGCTTAATCTCTGTAAACAACTCTCATGTACAACTCACCAAATTAATTTTCACCCTTTTTGTTTCATGCTTCTTTGAAATGGCACATACTTCTTGATAGTGGATGGGGCAAGAAAATGTGTCTTCTAGGCCTGGCAGAACCTTAAAATGGAGCTGTATTTCCTGGTACTGAACAGCTATCTGCAATCACCTGCTTATCTCATTCTCTCACCCTGTATGCAACATACTTTCTTCTAACTGTAGTTGACCTTCTTGATTAGAAAGAAAAAGGGAGAATAAATGTGTGAGCCACATTTGGGTCATGTGTAAATCACTTCAGTTTTTCTCCTCAGGCATCACACAGGAAGCTTTTACTACAGTGAATATAACAGTTCTTAAACTATTAGAAATCTTGCTCTCAGGCTGTTGTACAGAAGTGACCTAGGATCCAGATGCTTACCTACTCTTGTACCCCACCTCCTCATTTTATAATGTAAATTCCAGGGAAAGTTGTAACAGAGTAAAATAAAATCTATATTTTGGTAGCTACCGAAAGCTACCAGGGTTCGCTGAAATTTTACCCATTCACAGATTTTTCAGAATTAGATTAATAACATTTAATAAAAACATGCTTTTCCCCCCTGCTGTATAGAAACCAAATACGCACTATGTCAGGAAACAGCTCCCATAATCAGTGGGTTTTTTTTTTTTCTGCTAACACTTCTTTAAATATTTTCTAAATGTCATAATGGCATATGCTTTATTCAGCTTTACTTTGTAGGTCAATATTTCTTGATAATAACTTTGCTTTCTCTAACTTCACAAGAAAAATACAATAAATAAAATTAACTGAGAAGAGAGTAAATAATTATTAAGGACATTTATGTCATATTTCTAATTATATGTATAAGACAAAAACTGAATCTATTCCTTAAAACTGATAGGGGTGCATATTTTTGGACTCGAGAAACTGGTGTCATTTTAAAGATATAATCCTTACTAAAAATTCAAGATCAGAGTTTCATGTAAAGAGTGATCTCTCTGAACTTAGCATATTTAGGAACTAGCTCGATTTCTGCAGACACAAAGGGGACAAAGTAGCATGCGTGTATCAAGGAAAACTATTCCTCCACCAAGAGAGATTTGGAGGCAAAGGAAATAGAAGGCAGGAATGCTCCCTGAAAAAGAGATTGAGGCTACCACCCTTGACTCAATATGTTCATACCACTAGCATGGTGCTCAAATTTGAAGGTAACATGTGAGACCTTGCTTGCTTTTTGCACAACACTCTAATTTTACTTTTTGAACTCTTTCACCAATTTTTCTCCTGGAATGGTTTGAGATCGTTTCTTTCTGTATAAATTCAGTCTATTTCCTTTTACTCTTTGCAGAGCAAAGGCATGCCATTTGATAAAAACAAAATAAAACCATTCAGCCCAACAGAGAACACTCAACATGATATAGGGACGNTAAATGAGTCAATTAACTATCACTTATTGAGCATTTAAACTTCATTCATTTAGTCAATACATATTTGTTGAACAAAGACTGTGCCTGGCCCAGCTGGGGATAAAGCAGCGAACAAGCAAAGAACTTGCTTTTACAGAGTTTATATTTTACTGAGAGGAAATGGTGGAGGGAGGAACACTATACAAAAAGCTTTATACACTACCACTTCACAGACACTAGAATGGCTATTATTAAAAAATGGAAAACAACGCATTTTTGGCCAAGATGTGGGGAAAAAAAATGGAACCCTCGTGCATTGCTAGTGGGAATATAAAATGGTGCAGCTGCTATGGAAAACCAGTTTGGCAGTTCCTCAAAAAGTTAAACACAGAGTTACCAAGTGATCTAGCAATTCCACTCCTAGCTATATACCTAAAAGAATTGAATGTTGGGACTTACACAGATACTTGTGTATAAATGCTCACAGTAGTATTACTCACAGTGCCAAAACACAGAAACAACTCAAATGTTCATCCAAACGTGAATGGATAAACAAAATGGGGTATATAAACACAGCAGAATAGTATTTGGCCTTTAAAAGGAATGACATTCTGATACCTGATGCAACATGGATGAGCCTTAAAAACATGCTAAGTGAAATAAGTCAGACACAAAAGGACTAACATTGTATAATTTCACTTAGATACCTAGAATAGGCAAATTCATACAGACAAAAGTAAATAGAAGTCTCCTGATCTGAGGGAAAGAAAGGTACTGAATTTGTTTGGAATGATAAACATTTTCTGGAAATGAATAGTGATGATGGTTGTACCACACTGTGAATGTACATAATGCCACTAACATGTATGATCAAAAATGGCTGAAATCGTAATTTTTATGTTATGTATATTTTATCATGATAAAACATTAAATTACACATTTTAAATGCATGAGTTATATGGCATGTGAATTATATCTCAATAAAGGCACTGGTTTTTAAAAAGCTTTTTACACATTCTGTGATCTCATCTTCCTCTATGTAATCACACTTAACCCTCCTATTTTAAATATCATTTCTGTTTTTCTCTACTGTGTATCTCTACCTCTGAGGTCTCTTTGAATTCTAGATTTGCATATCCAGTAGTCTATTTATTATACCTATTTGACATCTAAAATGTTACTTCAGACTTAATGTGCCCCACAAATAAATCTCGATTTTTACTCTCAAAGCTACTCTTCCCCTGGCCTTGCGTATCTCACTAATTGCCACACCATTCACTGAGCTCCTCAAGCAAAATAGCTACAATTCTTTCAGACATTACAGTCTCATCCCAATAAAACAAACATGATGACAGTGAAGGGGTACCAAAATCTCAATAATCAAGATATTATGATATGAAATATATGATATATATTCTGATATATGACATATATTATGATATATGAAATATATGATATTTCAATAGAGGCTTTAAAAAATCAAATTAATACCAAAAAAAAAAAATCCATGAGAACAATAAAGGTTTCACAGTCTTTACTGTACCACTCTCCTTTATATTTATCCTAACAATGATCACTAATTGATATTTCCTTGATTTTATTTCTGTTTATAGGTAGATATTTTGTCTTCCATACAGTGTAAATATCATGAGAGCGGGAGTTTTATCTGCCTTGTTCACCAATGTATCTCATAAATTTGTGCTCCATTTACCAGGCTCTCCTACTGGCTGACTTCAAGGTTGAATTCTTCCAAGAGAGGATCTGTAATTTCAGGTTCTGGAATTGGTTATACTACATCCTTCCTCTCTTCTTTCCTCCAGATGGAGGGGTGGCTGTGGCTTCCTGCTGTTGCTAACTCCTGGAATGCCACATTTTATGCCATTTCAGCTCTTCTACCCTATTTATAACCCATTTTGCATATTAAATTTCCCCTATTGAACTACTTGGAATGCATTGGCTTTAACCAACTCTATCCTGATCACTACAGTAGTTTAGGCAACAAATATCTGAGTGTTTACTCAACATTATACATAAATTCCTAAAAGTCTTTCATGAGGTAAAATAAAGAGGTAAACAAATTATATATTTATGTATTTGCAAACAGTACAAATAACACTGTATAAACATGGCACATTTAGTAAATTAAAGCACTTTTGCATTTCTTATCTATGAGAAAAGTCTTTTATTGATATTCTAAAACAAAAAAGAACAGAATTAAACAGTGAGTTAGTTTAATTTAAAGGCAGAATCAAACATTTTTGGGGAGAGACGTTTTTATTCTCTATGACATGCAAATTTTACAGTTGGTTTCTTATCAAGACTTTTTATGCAGTGTTAGTATCAATTCCAATCAATAATTTTTAGATTTTTCTGACTAGAAAGAAAATCCATTAACCTGAATCACCTACAATTCACTAAAAGACAAAAAATGGTTTAAATGCCAGCAAACTAATAACTTTCCTTAGCAAAAACAGTCAATTTTTAGAAAAAAAAAGTTTCAATAATCTGTATTTCCTTATAAATACAAACGTGCTTAGAATGTGATAACTATGTTAAAAATTTTTGTCAACAAAGAATGGAGGAATAAAATCCTCTACACTCTTACTGTCGGAATATAATGCCATACAGTCATGTGAGAGATAGGATTCAAAGGTTCAGAACAAACCACAAGTGGGTCTAATGTTACCCAAATATGATAAAAAAAAAAAAACACAAGAACAAGAAGAAGAGGCTTGCATGAGCAGCAGAACCCACTAATATGCTGTATGATCATGGACAAGTAACTAGTCTTCTCTGAACTTCAGTCACCTGATCATGAAATTATAAAGATACTTAATTTCCTAGCCGTGCTGTAAGAAGCAAATAGCATTCTACGGTAAACATACTTTGTGACAGACGAACAGCTACTTAACACGTGTCACTGCTGTTACTATGATGTGCAGTGATGGCTTCATCTCTTAGATGACTGTCAACCTCACTACAGCTCTTGAACTTCCTCACTTATGTCCCATGTTGTTTCACATTCCATTTGTTATTCATCATACCCCACCACTGGCTAAATATGGAATTTATACTAAGGTTACCACTTTTTAAAAGCTCATTCTCCTTTTCAGCAGCGCCTCATAAAAGAGATAAATCAGAGAGCCCTTTATATTTCATCTCCTTATCCTACTGTGGAATACAGTCTTCCTTCATTTCTGTTCTCCAGATCCAACTACTCATTTTTAGAGAAAAGTTCAATATAAATAGAATGCCCTTTCTGGGAGTGAAGTCCCATACATTTGAAATTCAGTTAAATTTGTCTCATATTATTGCCAGACGGAGTTGCAGCTGACATGAGGCATAAAGTGGAAGGTATCACTAGCTGCAGCAGCAACGAGAAAAATAAATAAATAAAACAGCACGAAGGAGGGCTTCCCCATTATTACCTTTGCTATTTTCTTGGTTTTAAATGGAAGAATCACCAATGAGATTCTAGAACTGGGTGGTTAAATACTTGCAGTTGTCAACTGCTGTGCTCATGGAACATTCATTTTGAAATTCAGTATTTTCAGAAGTATGGGTCATATGAAAAACACTTCTCCCTAGCCAGAGGATGGGTGGGATATTACACAGGAGACTTTGCAACAGTCAGCTGTCAAACCTACTTGCTGTCAATACTATAAGGTTATTTCTCATGTTCTTCTCATATGAAATGACTGTCACAAGAATTGAAAATGGCTTTATTGCATGCATGAATTCCAATTACAATATATCCTTCTTCCTTAAAAAGTCTATTATGATAATAGCCAGAAAAGGAAAATGCTTATAAAATGGAGGAGTTCAATTCCGTTATATTCAGTCTTAACAGAATGCAGGGCCTTCCCACATTATTCTTCATACACACATGAAGAAAATCATAATGATTAACTGGACATCTTTTATTTGAGTGCTTTCTTGAAGCCACAATTTATACAACAGCACTGTAATCATTCTCACTCTCAAAACCCTTCTGTTCACTAGTCTATTAAATACAACTGCAATTGACTACCTTGGTGGCTAATTTGAAAAAGCTATTACATTGTTTCTGGCTTCTGGTTTTCCTTACTAATATGGATTTATTTGGAATAAAAACTGTATGAAGCATTGCCGCCTAATTTGGCTTTGGAGTTACTGATGCCTTTATTTACCACTTATTATGTCTAAAGCATATAACATGAATAAGTCATTGATTTGAATTGTGGCTTTGGGGATGTTAGTTTCTCGTTTGTCAAATAATAGTCTACGTGATGTAAATAATAGTTTACATCCTTTCCTGAAATTCCAAAATGACATTATTGATACTATGGTTGTGCATGTTTACATTTACCTCATCCATTTAGTGAATTATTGAGAAATTTTACAGAGAGGTAGTCTTTGTTTGTGTACATGTTTGTGTACTCTGTCTACCTGTAACTTAGCTCTTTCCCTTCACTAATACAAATCTTTTAGTGGTATTGTAAACTATTCTAATTTTCTCAACACAAGCTCATCCCTTTCTGTACTATGGTCTGAATTTTCTCTCCATTATTTCTCAGAAAATGTTGTTAGTAGTGTTACCAATAATCTCCTGCCTTCCAATTATTATTTGGCTTGAGCACAATATGGCATTTAATACTGTTTATGTCCATTCATCTTGAGATTTTATTACAGGGCCTTTTCCTGGTTTTCCTTTTGTGCCTTTATTCATTCCCTCCTCTTCCCTTAAACGCCAGAATTTCCCTAGGTTTTTGTTCTCGCTATTCATTTCCTCTTGAGTGCTCTTATGTTACAAAGTGGTACTCAGAATGAAATACTGCTACCCCAATTGAGAGTTAGCAGTTGTGTCCTGGTAGTATATAAAGTAAAAAAGGAAACGTTGTGTTTTTCAAAAAAAAAATGGAAAAGTAAGTAAATTTTTAGTGAGTATATGCTAATCATCAAAATTCCCACCTATGATCCCTAGCTACCCTGAAGCCAAATCTGAGGTCAGACCCTGGTACCAGATTCTTTGTTATCCACAGAAACTGGTCCAATTAACACCCTCAACAACAATGTTTGCTGTCTGTTTCCCCAGACAATTAGCTAACAAGATAAGCTATAAAGTACTTATATCTTTGGCAATCTAAGAGGTAAAAACAGGTCTTTTATTTTAGTCTTAACTTAAAGTTCTATTATTTGTGAGACTGAATGCCTTTTCATATACTTAAGTGGTATTTGTATTTCTTCTTTTGTCATTTTGACCCTTTCTTTCCTCCTGGGTTAAAGATCTTATTTTTATTAATTTGTAGACAGCTTTTGAGACTAAAGTATGAGATGGGAAATGCTGAGAAACACTTTGCAAACAAGTAGATTAGAGCAATGGTTATGGGGTGACTCAGTCAGTTAAGCCTCCAACTTGGGCTCAGGTCATGATCTCACGGTTCTTGAGTTTGAGCCCCATTTCGGGTTCTGTGCTGACAGCTCAGAGCCTGGAGCCTGCTTTGGATTCTGTGTCTTCCGTTCTCTCTGCTCCTCCCCCACTCATGCTCTGTCTCTGTCTCTCAAAGATGAATAAATGTTGAAATAAAGAAAGGAGCATAGAAAGGGCATATAACCAGAAGTGGTCATCCCTTCTTACAAAGAGAGTGAGGTACCTTTGAGAGGAAATGTGTCCTTTGAAACCTAATGGATATGCTGACTAAAAATAAGGGGCTCTAATGAACCAAGATAGTGTCAAAGAATCAGAAGAAACCAGATTTGTGAAAAAACATATCATTTTCTAAAAACTAGTACCACCACTACCAACAATAAAAGCAAGAAAATATATGTGTGATAATAACAGCAAAGGAAGGTCTTGAAATATGAAATCAAGTAAGCCACATGATCTCCCTACCCCACCCACCTCAAAGTGTCTTCTATTGCTGGTTCAGGGAGAAAAGGACAAAAAATTAGCATGAGTTAAGCAGGTAAAACCACTGTAAAATACATCTGCACACAGGGGCACCTGGGTGGCTTGGTCGGTTAAGTGTCTACCTTTTGGATCATGATCTCACTGTTCATGGGTTTGGGCCCTGCATGGGGGCTCTGTCCTTACAGTGCTGAGACTGCTTGGGGTTCTCTCTCTCCCCCTCTCTCTGCTCCTCCCCCACTCTCTCAAAATAAATAAATAAACTGAAAAAAAAAAACCACATCTGCACACATGCATGTCCACACTTGCACACAGCAGAGGAAAAATCTTAACTCGACACCCCAATAGGAATTTTATACTTAAATAAGTAATTGCAGAATTAGAAAAACACTACGAATCATAAAATTTAAAAACATCCAAACAGAAAAGGATAAATTGCAAGAACATGTGAAAGAGGAGCTAATCAAATTCAAGAGAGAGAGAAAATGAATGAGGACTAAATTACAAGGTGCTTGTGACAGCTGAATTTTTAAATAGCCAGTGAAAGATGACCCACACTAATTCTCAGCACACTGAAATATAATGACTTATCACTCCTTTTGTTATGATATGTTATATGGCACCATAACTTAAAATAGGGAAGATGATTCCATATTCTTCAGATGGGCCCTAAAAGCATAGAGCTTTCTTCAGCTGGTAGCAAAAAAGGAAGTCTGAGATACTGGAAGCATGAAAAGGATTCAATAAGCCATCACTGGCTTGAAGATGGAGGAAAGCACCTGACAAAGAATAGGAGCAACTTTTGGGAGTGAAGAGTGGTCCCTGGCTGACAATCAGGGAGAAAATGGAAACCACGAGAATCTAAATTTGGCCAACCACTTGATGTGGATTCTTCCCTAGATCTTTCAGTTAAATGTCTGGCCCAGGCAACCTTGACTTCCAACTTGTGAGACCCTAAGCTCAGCCTGCCCTGTTTTCTGATCAACAGAACTGTAAGAAAACAAAAATGGGTGTTGTTTTTGGCCAGTAAGTTTGTGGTAATTTCCCATGTCAGCAACAGTACATTAATAGAGTTAATTTACAACAGGTATAACCACCATTAACATAGGCTTATAAATGACAGAATAGAAAAGAGAAAAAAAATACAAAAAGGTTTAGAAAGAATGTGATAGTAAAGACACAAAGAGATTATCCAGCATACTTATAAATGAAATTCCTGAAAAGAAAATAAAAGCTAATCAAAGGTAAAGAAGAAATTTTTTAAGACTCCAAAGAAAACTTTGTTGAAATAAAAACTCTGGATTTACATAATAAAATAATCCAATATATACCATGCGAAAAAGGGAAAGGATAGTCAAGTCCAAGAAATACCTTATCAAAACAATTATGCTTTAAACAAAAGCAGAAGACCCTGCATAGCCAAAGCAGACTTGAAAGACAAAAGGAACCTATGGAATGGGAGAAGATATTCACAAATGACATATCTGATAAAGGGTTAGTATCAAAAATATAAAAAGAACTTATATAAATCAACACCCAAAAACAAACAATCCAATTTACAAGTGGACACAAGAAAGGTGCCTGGGTGGCTCAATCGATTAGGTGTCCAACTTTGGTTCAGGTCATAATCTCATGGTTCATGGATTCGAGCCCCATATCAGGCTCTGTGCTGACAGTTCAGAGGCTGGAGCTGGCTTTAGATTCTGGTTCGCCCTCTTTGTCTGCCCCTGCCCTGCTCATGCTCTTTCTCTCCTTCAACAATAAACACTAAAAATATTTTTTAAAAATAAAAATAATAAAAATGGACAGACTATGAACAAACATTTCTCCAAAGAAAACATCCAGATGGCCAACAGACACATGAAACAATGCTCATTTTAGGGAGCTGCAAATCAAGACTATGATGGGGCACCTGGGTGTCTCAGCCAGTTAAGCTTCCAAGTCTTGGTTTGGGCTCAGGTCATGATCTCATGGACTTCAAGTCCCACAATGGGCTCCACACTGACCCTCTCTCTAACCCTCTCTCTGCTCCTACCTGCTGTGTGTTCCTTCTTTCTCTCTCTCTTCCTCCCTCTCTCTCTCTCTCTTTTTCTCTCTCTGCCTCTCCTTCTCAAAATACATAAATAAACTTAAAAGAGTACAATGAGATATCACTTCATACCTCTCAGAATGGCTAAAACAAAAGGCACAAGAAACAAAAGGTGGGGAGGATGTGGAGAAAGGGAAACTCTTGCACTGGTGGTGGGAATGCAAACTGGGGTAGCCACTGTGAAAACAGTATGGAGGCTCCACAAAAAGTTAAAAATAGAACTACTGTACAATCTAGTGGTTTTTTACCCCACAAATACAAAACATTACTTCAAAAAGAGACATGCACCCCTATGTTTATAGCAGCATTATTTACAATAGCCAAGATATGAAAAGAGCCTGTTTCCATCGACTGATGAATGGATAAAGATGTGGTGTATACACACACACACACACACACACACACACACACACAAACGGACTATTATTCAGCCATAGAAAAGAATGAAATATTGCCATGTGCAAAGACATGGAAATATCTAGAGTGTATCATTCTAAGTGAAATAGGTCAAAGACAGAGAAATACCCTATGATTTTACTCATATTTAGAATTTAAGACACAAAACAAAAGAGCCAGGAAAAGAAAAAGAGAGAGACAAGCCAAGAAATAAATGATTCTTTTTTTTTTCTCTAATGAGAACAAAGTGATGGTTATCAGAGGGGAGATGGGTGGGTGAATATGGGAAGTAGATGATGGGGATTAAGGAGTGCACTTGTCATGATGAGCACAGGATATGCATGGAATTGTTGAATCACCAAATTTTGCAGCTGAAAATAACACTGTATGTTAACTATCCTGTAAATAAAAAAATAAAATTTAAAAAAATAACATCCTCTGAATCTTCATAAAAAAAAGGCCAAGTNAAAAAAGAATCTCAGGAAATATTGTACATATAAATGCTTCTTACAAATAAAGAATGAAAATGTTACAATGTAAAGGATTTGGAGAGGTTTTGGTAGTGAGCATACTTAACTGAAATTCTCGTACTAAAATAAAGGCAGTATTAGGTATTATGGTTGTAAGAATAACACATAAAAGCTATTTTCTCTGATGAAGTAGAATTTACACAACTAAAAAATGCAGAGAAGGGAGAGAGGAGTACAGAGTAACCTGATTTATTAACATATAGGTGAGAACTCAAATATTTAAAGCTGACATAACAGTATNTAAGAACATAGAATAATAATAAAATAAATGGTATGCAGAGCTGTAGGATCTTTTTATATTAAGGATATCCATTTAGTCTGATTTCTAATGCAAGTGTCTTTGGTCAGTTATTTGTCATTAATTTTATTTTGATTGATATGAAGATTGGCTAGTATTTCTTTGTAATAATTATATCAAACATTTTATAAAGTCTGGACCTTTTCTATGCTGTAATTATACATATTTTAAATTTTTTCAGTATGTTCTTCTAGTACTTTTACAGTTTTATCATTGACTGATTTATTTTTACAAAAATGGTAAGATAGAAAAAAAGCTTATTTTTTTCGAACAGCTTCCTTTTTAACAAACAACACTGAGTGAAAACTTTACCTTTTCTCCACTGACATGTGATGCCCTCTTATTATATGACAAACTCCTGTATGTCTTGGGAACTATTTCCTAGGTATCCAACTGTTTACCTTATCTCCCTTGAAATTTATACACCAGTAAAAACTGTTAAATTTGATATAATATCTGGTAAGGCAAATCTCTTGCCATTACTTATTTTTTAAATAAGTTTTTATTTTAACTCCAGTATAGTTAACACACAGTGTTAAATTATTTTGAGGTGTACAATATAATAATTTAACAATCTATACATTATTCAGTGCTCATCATGATAAGAGTGCTCTTTAATTCTCATTACCTGTTTCACCTATCCCCCCAACCCATCTCCCAAACAATCTTCATTATTCTTGGGTATTTATCTATCCATAACTGCTTTTAATGGGACATCTTCATAAATAATAAATTTTCCATAAAAACACATAATTTAATGTTTTATATTAGTGAAAAAAAAACCCCACAAAATTTGCATGTCATCTTAAGATGATATACTTTTGATCATCTATCACCAATTCTCTATCAATGTTTCTAGATGCTCCTCTGTTTTTAGGGGTAGTTTCATAGAGAAGTAGAAAGAGGCTAGACTTTGCAGTCAGAGATTTGGATTTGTTCCCTCCCTCAATTGCTTATTATTTTATAACCTTCAGCCTATTACTTAAAGTGGTTGAATGTCAGGTTCATCATTTGAAAAAATGAGGGTAAAAATGCCTGCCTTGTAAAGTTCCTGGAGCATTAGATAAATTGTATTTTGAATAACTTTGAAATATGCCTGACTCTTGGTGGGAACTTTCTGGAAAATAATCTCAAATAGATTTTGACAATATCCTCATCCATAGCTCCGATAGAGGTTTCTCTCCTAACTCCACAATTGCCATGACTCGAATCCTTTTATTTGTCTGATAACTTCTATTCATCCTTTAAGAAAGCTCAACTATTATTTCCATTAGAAATACTTTTTCTCACTTCCCCATGTTTAGTACTTCCTCTCCTTTATCAGTGTGCCCACAAGTCCACAAATTGTGGTGCATTCTATTTATCTGATAACTTGTTTGCCTCACCAAGGAAACTGTTAACTCCTACATGGAAAGTCACTTGTTGCTGATCCTATTGTTTCAATCTCAGCATATGACTTCCCCTGTAATTCATTCTCAAAAGTAGCTGCTGATTGAACATACATTTTTTTATGGGTAAAAGGAGAGCACACAGAACATAATCATATTCGTAATTTTTCTTTGTTCTATGAGAAGAAATTAGGGAAAAGAATGACACCAAATCAGTTCCTAGAAATGGTTTCTGTCATTATCCCATAAACCTGCATCCACCTGACATGGCCTTCTGGCCCTACTTGCCAATAGGAAGCGCAAGCACTACAACCGGAAGTGCAGGGACAACAGGAAGTGCAGACCACTGAACACCCCTGACAGGAGGAGCGGAACGTGTAGCTCGAGGCAGCACGCAAGCGCACAGACGGCTACGTAGCCTGACCCCTCCGGAACTTCCGGCCTAGCCAAGGGCCACGACTAAAGGCCTAGTACAGAGGCTACTGCCTGAAAAGATAAAGGTATTTTCGGAGACTTCCAAGAATTCTGTGGTTTGTTTGTTTGTTGTTTTTTTGCAGGCGGGTTTCTTGGTATCATTTTTGAAGTTAGGCTGGTGGCTCCACTGTGGAGTTGGGACATTTTGCACAACTATATAGTTATATTAGAGACACTATTTTTATCCAGCTCTTCAAGGTACTTGAATTTTCCCTTCTCTTTAGGACCCCCCCTTTGCCCCACGATGCAGCGGTCTTTAGAACAAGCTTTGGAGCGTGCGGAGTATGTCATTGCGAGTGCCCAGCAGAGGCCTCCTAAAAGGAAAGGCTCGTCAAGCGGGGAAGGGTCTCTGTATGAGAAACTGTATGACCTCTATGTGGAAGAATGCGGGAAGGAGCCCGAGGCCGCGGAGGAACTAAGAAGCAACGTGAACTTGTTGGAGAAGCTCGTCAGGAGAGAGTGGTTGCCGCGCTTAGTGGTCAACCTGTACCAGGGAAAGGAGGGATATTCACTGATGCTGGAGGGCAAAAAGGGATCCTATTCGGAGACCATTCGACTGCCTTATGAACAAAAGGAGTTGCTTCAATACTTGGACGCTGAAGAACTGCCTCCCGCCCTGGTGGACCTCCTGGAAAAATGTCAGGTTAACTTTTTTCACTCTGGGTGTGTCGTAGCCCAAGTACGGGACTACCGGCAGTGCAGTCGGGAACCTCCAGGCTACGAGAGCCGGCATGTCCTCCTGCGGCCAACGATGCAGACGTTAGTCTGCGACGTGCAGTCCATGGCCAGCGATCACCCGACCTGGACCCAGGAGGACAGACTTTTGCTCGAGAGCCAGCTGATCTTAGCCACTGCCGAACCGCTGTGTCTTGATCCTTCTGTATCAGTAGCCTGCACTGCAAACAGGCTGCTCTATAACAAGCAAAAGATGAACACTCGCCCGATGAAAAGGAGCTTCCAGAGGTATTCTGCACCCTCCCTGCACCTGCAGGAGGAGCTGTCTCATTGTCCACCTCCTCCTGAGCTGAGAGTATTGACTTACAAGAAAAGCAAAGAAAGTAAAACAAGTAAGAACTGTGACTTTGTAAGTTCTAAAGTCGGGAATTATGTAGATACATGGAAACAGAGACCCTGTGACTTGGCCATACCTTCTGAAGTGGACGTGCAGAAATATGCTAAAGAGGAGAAATCTGTCGAATATGATGACTCACAACCAACAGTCTGGCCAATCTACAAGGCAAATGATAATTCTGAATTTGGATATGAAAGTGGCAATGAGTCTCCGACAACAAAGCCGGCCTTCATGCAGTCACTTAATGATCCACTTATCTCTGGTAAAAGAAGGGTACGAAAAAAAATCAGACATAAAAGACAGGAGACTCCTCCGCACTCCTCCACATGTGACCATTCAAACAGTGTTCTTCCTGGGTCAAAGACGGATGCTGGGGGGGAAGTCATTCAGTCAGAGGTCTTGGTCCAGGAGAAGGCCAAACATCTGGTCACCATGTCACACAGCTCCAGTGGCTCAGCCAGCCTTAGCCAGCTGCCTCCAGGGAAAGAAACAGAACTGCCTGAGATCGTGTCTGTTCAATCTTCAATCCTGGGGAAGGGAATCAGCCATCCATCTCCATCCATCAAACCTCTCTCAAGCTCAGGAGAGAGTAGGTCAGGTAACAGATTTACTCCATGGCAGGGAAGCAGCTCTCTTAACTCTCCATTTCCTTCTGCAGCTACTAAGCCACCAAGTCTTTCCCAGAAATTCGCTGTGGAAGTGAATCAAATTAGCACATTTCCTGTGGCTACTGTGTCCACCACAAGCTCACTACAAAGCCCCCTGGCCACCGAGGTCATAGCGAATTCCCAGAAATCCTTTGTGGAAGTGAAACAAGTTAGCGAGCTTCCTGTAACCACCCTGACTACCACCAGCTCATCACAAAGAACCCTGACCACCCCAGTCACAGTCAATTTCCAGAAACCCTCTGCAGAAGTGATTCCAGTTAGCATTCTTCCTGCAGCCACTTTGTCCACTACCAGCTCACCACAAGGAACCCTGGCCACCAAGGTCATGGGCACTTCCCAGAAATCCTCTGTGGAAGTGATTCGAGTTGCCATGCCTCCTACAACTACTTTGTCCAGTGCTAGCTCCTCACAGAGAACCTTGGCCCCCCAGGTCGTGGCCAAGTCCAGGAAATCTTCTGGGGAAGTGACTCCAGTTAGTATACTTCCTAAAGCCACCATATCTACTCCCAGCTCATCACAAAATACCCTGGCCACTCCAGTCATGGCCACTTCCCAGAAATCCACTGTGGAAGTGATTCGAGTTACCATGCCTCCTACAGCTACTTTGTCCACTACCAGCTCGTCACAGAGAACCTTGGCCACCAAGGTCAAGGCCAAGTCCCAGAAATCTGTGGAAGTGACTCCAGTTAGTATACTTCCTAAAGCTACCATATCCACTACCAGTTCATCCCAAAGAAGCCTGGACCCCCAGGTCACAGCCAGTTCTGCTGGCCCCAACATCATCAAAGTGGTGGGCCCTGTTTGTGGAGCCCAGGCTTTAGTGACAGGCTCCAGCCCTGGGCAGGGCTCTACTGCTGGGGCCACAGCTCCTACAGGAATCAATCCCAGCAATCTGCCCTTGGGATCCTGGCCACAAAATGCAGTCCCTGCTGTACTGCAGGTTCCTTCTCAAGTACATGTTCAGTTTTTGTTAAATGATGTGCCAAGTATCAGGCCAGTAACTGTGCTCCAGCTTCCACAAGGTTCAGTCCTTTTCAACACCCAGGAACAGCCTCAGCAGCAGTGGCTCTACCAATTGATTCCACAACAACTTCAACAACCCACAGCTTCCAGTCAACAGCCCGCAGCTTCTCATCCTCAGCAGCCAGTATCACAGGGTTCAAGTGCACAAGGGCCAACCAGTCAGAGAACAGCCTTATCCACTCCACAAGCTGGTATCCTTAACCTCGCTGGAGCAGGAAGTTTGCTGCAGCCCCAGGCAGCTGTGCTGTCTCCACTTGGCTGTGTGGACAGCCAGAGACAACCCGGGCAGAGCGGCCCTCAGCACACAGTGCAGCTGCCCCCTGCCTCACAGCTTCAGCCACAGCAGCAGGAACAGTTGAGAATCCTGCAGCACTCAGTGGCTGTGACAACAGGAGCCACCCAGACAGCTCAGCCACATCCATCTAATGAGCATGCAGCAAAGCAAACAAAAGGTAAAATGAACAAAGGCACACCAACCACTCCAAAATCCTAGATCTTGCATTAATTTTTTCTCTCTTTTAAACAAAACAATATTGAAGTAAAAGGTTTCTGAGTTTTTACTTCATCTTTGTCTTTGATGTCTCAGTATTTTACGCTGCTAGGTATACAAACCATACAGAAGCACAACCTTATTCTTTTTAAATAAAAACNTGAAGGATGATTGCGATCTATGACTCAATATCATTTGACAGACAATATTCTTCAAGTGCATTATTCATGTGGTGCTTATTATTTTGCAAACACTTCATAATATACAAATGCACCTGCTATCTGTCTCTTGCTCCTCTATTCCATCTTCCTCCTCTAGTCTGTCTCAATTAC
>NW_027529794.1:805175-807036 GCF_008692635.1 Crocuta crocuta
AACAGGCAATTATAGGGAGAAGAATAAATAACTGTGATATGAAAATATCTTTAAATATAGCTGCTAATTAAAAGTGATTTCTGCAGCCCCTAAACAAGATATTTTATGAGAACACTGTAAGGCAAGAAGGTAAATGACTACACTAAAACTCTCTTGCCCCCAAATTTAAATGAATTCATAAATGTGGATAATACTTTAGAAAAAAATTATATGAGGGGCGCCTGGGTGGCTCAGTCCATTAAGCATCTGACTCCTGATTTCAGCTCAGGTGAAGATCTCATGGTCCAGGAGACTGAGAACCCTGCTGGGCTTCTCATTAACAGTGCAGCCTGCTTGAAATCCTCTTCCTCCCGCTCTCCCTGCCCCACCCCTCCCTCTCACTCAAAATAAATAAACTTAAAAAATAAAATAAAACATACGTAACTGTAAAGATTTATATCACTCAAAATGTCATCTTCCTGAGGTTTTGGAATTGAAGATTGCTTAAGAAAATTAGCTAATGGAAACGTCATAAAAATATAGTTGTTAAATAGTTATTTTTGTTAAAAGACTTTATTGTATTGTAATATTTGATATTTGAGACATCCCCTTGGATGACTCGTAAACATCTTTCATTTAGCATGTCCAGGTATGATGGCATTCATCATTTCCCTAAGCCTACCAGTCCCTTTAATGTTTGGTGTTAGAATAATTCACAAAGTAACTGAATTAATTGCCAAGCAGTTCTAAATACTTTAAGAAACAGAAAATCTCTCTGTATATCCTTATCCCTAACTACCTCTACTTCAACTTTTGGGCTTTGAGGGATTCTTAGAGAAATCCTCAAATTTCCTTCCTAACAGCTGAATGACCAACCACCCCACATAAGGTAACAGTATGAAAAAGTTGTAAGCAGAATGAGTCCTGACACCTGCAAATAGATTTATGATAAAATATTTCATTTGTGACATTTTAACATGTGTCACAGTGCACTGCTGAATACCCTTTGGTGCACGTGCATAAGATGTGGAATCAAATTCAAACTATTTTGTTTGGTTATATGAGGTCTTATTTGACGTGGGTTTGGCCTCTCCTCCCTATTTCCTCCCATTTCCCCATTCACATCTGTGGCTTCCTCTGTTCTTAAAGTACTGCTGGTCCTGATACGTGAGTTGTTCCTCACTTCCATGTTGTGGTGGAGATCTTGAGCCAGGAACTCCTTTCCATTCTGTGCTCATCCTGTAATGCTTAGCCTAAGCACTGTCACTCTGGGGTCTGAGTCTATTTCCATATCATCCCTTATGACAGCTCCCTTCAAAGTACTGCACAGGATTCTTTGTGGATCAAATATGGTAGTAAATATAAAGAAATATAAGAATTGAAATGTACACTGATATAAGTATCCTTTTCAGATTTTTATTTTTTCAAACATAAATTCTATAACATTGCATGCATATTATAGTATTAGTATTTTTAATTGATTAAAATTTGCTATATATAAAATCATAAATATATGTAATACATATTTATATTCTCTATGTTCAATGTCACAACTGTCTTTTTAAAACATCAAAGAGTACTAAATGGCAATTATTATTGTGAAAAATAGTATATATATGTAATAATAGCACTTTTTCAGTATTTAATTGTAATTTCTCTTTAAGCAGAGGTTAAAATGATATTTATATATAAGAAACAAGAGAATTAAATACAGCTCTTTTGTTTTCTTGTCTTTGAACCAAGAAAATATTCCTGAAGTTATGATTCAGTTATAGGTCATTCTGATGAACTGTAACAGAAAAGTTTTCTTTTGCAAAATTCTAAGGCCAAACTGAAGAAGAAGAAGAAGACAAATCAGTAAAAATCTCATTTTTATTTCAAC
>NW_027529794.1:807251-817336 GCF_008692635.1 Crocuta crocuta
TCTCCTATTTATTTCAACTCACTTCATTTCTTATGTATTTGTATTACTTAAAAGTTTTGAATTCTGGGCATATAGTTATGTAGGCAAATAAAACAATGTTTTCCTGTCTGTTTAGCTGTTATTATATCATGTGATAGTAGCCTGATGGAGCTTTATTAGAATGTGGGGCTGTGTTTGGGATGACATGAATTAAATCAGATGTGATAGAAAATGGGGAATTACTGTGCAATGAGAAAGTTTTGACTTTTGCAAGATGCAAAAGTTCCGGAGATTTGATGTATGGCAGTGTGAACACATCTAATACTACTGAACTGTATACTTAAAAATGGTTAAGGTGGTAAATTTTATGTTTTGAGTTGGTTTTTTTTACCACAACTAAGAATTTAAAGCAACCACCACCCAAAAGATGTGGCATATAAAATCCTTCATTTTCAGAGGCCTTAGGGAAGCCTTCACCTATGCACTCATAGCACAGTGGTTAAGAGAACAACCCTCTGGGACCACACTGTCTAATTTTAAAACCTGGCTCTTCCACTTGCTGGTTGTAGGGCCATGGGTAAGTCACTTAACCTCTCTGGGTCTCCATTTCTTCACCTGCAAAATGGAGATATTTAATGGGAACTTTTTAAAGAGCTGTTATGAAGATTAAAGAAGAAAGTATTTGTAAGCTGTTTAGACATTCCACGAAATAAATTCCCCAGAATAACTGAAATGGAGGGGTTCGTCTGACCAAATTTAAAGGAAATGACCTAACAAAATAGGCAGTCTGTCAAACATGAAGTAACAATGATAAAGTAAAAGGTACACCTGGAAGTGGTGCTCATTCTCTAAGGCAAATAAGAGTTACGCATTATCCTTGAATTGTAAAAATGGTGTGAGATGAGGTTTCTGAGGCTGTGGACAGAGCAAACAAATAGTAGTTCCTCATACAAGCTCCAAATCAAACATTCCAACTGGAAGCCACCTGAATTACAAAAGCCGTTGGTTCACACATGCCCCACTCCACTAGCCTTTCTAAGTGGCTGAAGACTTTTATCTTATTGTATTTTAATGACTAATGATTCCCTGAGGTGAAAAGGGAGATGACCAACCAAAACCAACATTGTCCAAACATTCATCTAAAAGGCTTAACAGCGACTGTGAAGAAGTCACCAAAGCTTACAGTCTAGTACATTAAGAACAAATAAATTATTAACAAAGTAGAGAAAACTCTAGCATGGCTTTCAAATCAAAGTGTATTAATCAAGCACAATTTATGCATTAGAAGGTTACAGTGGAAATGCCTTTTAATTTTTTATTATATTTTAAGACTGACATTCAATGATAATTTTAAGAAACATTGCAGTTTCAGATTTAAATGGAAATAGCAACAGATAATCCAGATGCAGTGTTGACATGCTATCACTTTTTTATCATTTGCCCTCATTTCAGCTTAATAAACTCTCTTGGCTCTCATCTTTCAGTGTTTAATCCAAAGCAATTAAACTGATATGCAAATGCCATCTCCCTTGCTTTAAGAATGACACTTAACACACAATTTCATTACAACAGGCAACTGGAATGTTTGTAGACTGATCAGCTCATTTTTATTTTTAAAATAAGTCTTTTCTTACAATGTATGCTTGTAAATAAAATGTCCACACACACAAATTTTATTTGATAAATGCCATGTGGATATTTGTCTTGTATACTAAACACAAAGTTCATACCATGTGATATTTCATTAAAAGCCTGCTATTCTTTTGCTAGTCTCTACAGAAATATTTTACCTTATGAACTGCATTAGCAAAAAGTATAAGGTAAGCAGAAAATGAACAAAGTTGTATGTGTATGTGTGCACATGTGTATGTTTAAGGTAATCTGTCTTTTAAGATCAGTTTTAAATAAGAGTTCAGAAGGTTATAGAGGAAATGCCAGATATACTTTATGAGAATAGATTCAATTAGTTAGGATTATAGAGTAGACTGGTTGTATTAATGGTCCCAGTTCTTACTCCTGCTTATATCCATACCCTTTGGCATGTGACCTTCACTCTCAGTCCACAATGTGACTTGCTTGGGCCAATGGGATGTTGTGAGTCATGAAGCAAGGGCTTGAATCAGTACTTACACATCTCTTCTTCCTCTGTTACACCTCTGCTGTGAACATGAGAACATGGCTGAACTAGCTTCTGGAGGATGAAGGTCTCACAGAGCTAGATTCTAGCCTTCTCATTTATTCCACCTTAGGCCACTGGAAATCAGTCAACAAGTGGTTAACTTCTAAAGAGGAAGTCAGCTGTAGTTGGCTAGGTTTAGGAGAAAGTATACTTTCTCATCCTGTGACTCACTTATTTTAGTCATCATCAACTGGGAAACCACATTATGTGGGATAGTATGCATCAATGTCATAAGATTTACTAGATTTTCCATTAAGCATTAATGACATATCTTCAATAACACCCTTAAACATTCAGAAGCTTTAGAAAGACACTGTATTAAAAAGATATGTCAACATTTGAGCATTTCTTCAAAAAGGAAATATTTCTCTTTGGTCAAGTAGCTCAAAAATCGCTTAATGGATAAACCAATATTAATCATATATGTATACTTATCCCATACATTCACTCAAATATTTACTGAGAAACTACTGTGTGCCAATCATGGTCAAAAGGAATGGGAAACAAAACAGATAAGCTTTTGAACTTTGATTTAAGTGCTTTGCTTGGTAAATTCAAATAAAAACAATCCTTAATTCAACCAAACACTGTAAACCCAATAACATGAAAATCAGCACTGTAAAATTTAATTTGACAGATATAAAAAGTTACAAATATTGAATCTGTGTATATGCACAGAGGAAAAAATATAAAAGACTGAAATATGTGAGCTATAATTAATATGTGCTTAATGTTATCTTAATTTTAACTTCTGTAATTATTTCCTGAATAATCTATTTCATCTGTGACCTAAGACCTATATGGCTAAGAATCATTTAAGTGAATCTAAAAATTTACAGTTTTAGCATGATCCCAAGACGAACAATTGGTCAATTTATCAAACTCTGAATCATGGAAACGCCAACTCCTGTTGGAAGGGTTAAGTCTTTAAAGCATGGTGCTCAGGTGAATAGATGGTGTTTAAATCCAACTGCCACCATTTATAAGCTGCCTGACCTTGAGTCTATTTTTTAAACTCTAACTTATTATCTAATACATTTTTTTAAAAATTCCACAGTTGTACTATACTAAAAATTTTGGAATTATTAATAGCTCACCATATCATGGATATATTTTCCCCCCTCTGATTCTATGGCTTCATGTAATCTTTTCTTAACTATAGCAAGAATCTGAAATGAAAAAAAGCAAAAAGAATTCTAGCCACTTAGCATACATTTACCTGACACACTCCTTTTCACTTTGATCATCACACACTAATTAACAAACTAGATTTTTTGATACCCAAAAAGAGATCGTTAATATTTTGGGGTTACAGCTTTATGCCACAAATATTTCCTGGCTGTAATCACTGGAACACTTGAAAAAAAAAGTATCTCTAAAAATATGTAAGTGATAAAACTAAATAAATTGTTGTAACACAGAATGCCATTTATAACTATACAGTCTACTTGCTACATTGTTACAAGAACTTTTCACACATTGTCCCCATCCCTTGGGTCTCTCTCACGGCATAAGACATAACATATACGTATTATAAGATACAATTTCTATTGGTTAGTAAAGGTTTTCTAAATCTTATCTAAGAGGCTTGATATGAGAATCAGTTAAAATATATTTTAATATAGGTGAAAGACCTTCATAAACAATAAAGTATTAGTAATTTTCTGAGTCTCAGTTTCACCTACAAGATAACAATAATAATTTCCACCTTACAGGATTTTCTAAACATTCAATGGGAAAATATATGCGAAACAATATAATGCCAGAGGCAGAGAAGTAGCTCAATAAATGATTAATTACGGCTGAGCAACTTTAAACATCTAAAGCAACTTACAAATTCAAAGGTAAAAAATCTGTACATATATGTGTATACATATATATATATATATACACACACACATCACACACATTACATATTATAATCTAAAATATAATCACATATTTTTTTTAACGTTTTATTTATTTCTAGGGGAGAGAGAGAGAGAGAGACAGCGTGAGCAGGGGAGGGTCAGAGAGAGAGGGAGTCACAGACTGAAACAGGCTCCAGGCTCTGAGCTGGCAGTCAGCACAGAGCCCGACGCGGGGCTCGAACCCACGAACCGCGAGACCATGACCCAAGCGAAAGTTGGATGCTTAACCGACTAAGCCACCCAGGCGCCCCAATATAATCACATATTATACCCTCTTTCAAATGTAGTACATTAAATTGTTCCAAGTGAGAAAAAATAGCAGGGAAAATATGATGTAAAAGTAACATGGTGAAATTTATTCTTTCTCTGATTTCCCTATTGTCTCCAGGTGAAAAATAATCATCAAATATCAGATGTCTTATATGATAACTTTCTGATTTTCTATTTTTTCTAGGTATTGCTTTGATGAGTGAATGTACCAAGAATATTCTTTTCAGGTCAAAAGATCCTTTGTCATAGATAATATCTGATAATTAGTTTTAAGAAAAGACAAGACTATGAACTAGCCCTGATTTATGTGTTCGAGAGTCAAACGTTCATCAATTGATTTTGTAAAAATCTGAATACACAATAGAATTCCCCAAGATTAACATGGCTCTTATACTTCTAGTTCATCATTCCTTCCTTTCTTACCTCCTTTAATCAACTTATATCCCATAGCCCCTTCCTAGCTTAGTTTAATTCTCTGACAGTCTAACTGGTTTGGTCCATCATTTCAACAATGCTCTTTCTATCCATGAATTTCTCACTACATGTTTTTATTTCACCAATTTGCCAAGTCCTGACTCTTTCTCCAAAGTCATGCATCCATTCTTCAAACACACAACCAAATCATCTGGAGGATTTTTAAAGATTTTTTTTTTTATATATGCATCACATTAATGAGAGTAACTTCTTCAAGGGATCTAATGTTGATATAAATTATCCAAAGAAGAAAATAAAGGTGAAANAAATGTTAAATGTTAAGTAGAAAATCTGGCTGAGAAAACTCCTATAAAAGATACAATGGTGAAGTTGTGTTTCTAATAGTATGGTAATCTAGGTTATTTGGACCAACCTTACCAATAAAAAGAAATAAGAATACTGTGGGTTTTTTTTCCCTCAAAATGAAATACTTCATAAGAGTCCTAGGGCAAAATCTAAGTAAAACAGGAACGATGAAGATATTTCCCTAAGGGCATTTATTGGACCTACCTAGTGATCCCACTTGCCACAGCCTAGGTTTTATAGTGGCACAAGACTGAGAGAGTGGGGAGAGGAGGCTCTGTCAAATACCACACTGGAGAGAACGCCCACCAAATAAAGCTAATGGCTCTACCCTCAAGAAACTGATGAAACAGAAAAAAAAAAAAAAAGTGACTTTCCCCAAATCCTTACACATTCTTAAGGTAGATTTATAGTACAGTGTTACTTAGTCCCCTCTCCAAAACCTCAAGATATGAATTTAATTTAATTTATACTGACTCCAGGGTATCACACCTTAGGCACTCTTTGACAAGGGAAATGGAAGTCCTTTCTAGAAGAGTTCTCCTTCCTCCTAAGCCTCAGAGAATCCCCAAAAATAATATTCCAAGGAAAATAATCAGCTCATTGAAACAAACAAACAAGCAAACAGCTACTAAGCACAAAAGGAAATAGGGGACATTGAGCAATAATCATAAGAACAGAAAGCAGCTCGCTCTCTGTACTCTCTATAGTGAAAATACAGATCTAGAATTATCAACCAGCACTTTTAAAACAAAGAAATAAAAGATAAGCATTAAGTATATATAGATATTCTATATCTGTCTATAAAACTTACCTAACTAATTTGAAATAAAGCAATTCTGGGGCCCCTAGAGGGCTCAATTGGTTGAGCATCTGACTCTTGGTTCAGCTCCAATCAGGATCTCACAGTATGTGATATCGAGCCCCATGTTGGGCTCCATGCTGACAGTGCAGAGCCTGCTTGGGATCCTCTCTCCCCCTCCCCTACTTGTGCACACTCTTTCTCTCAAGATAAATAGACCTTTAAAAAAGAGAGAAAAAGAGGAATTCTTAGAACCTTCAGAAAATGAAAATATAAAGAGTGCACTTGTGATGAGTATCAGTTGTTGTGTGGAACTGTTGAATCCCTGTACTGTACCCCTGAAACTAATATTACATCGTATGTTAACTACCTGAAATTTAAATAAAAACTTAAAAAAATAAAACCTCAATGGACAGGTTTAATATCATATTAAATGCAGCTGACGAGGAAACAGAACTAAAGCATACAATGGTAGGGAGGGAGAAAGTCACTAAAATAGGAAAGTGCCCACCATCTCCCAAATATCCTTTACTTAGGGTGAGCCAGAACAAATGGGTAATGAAATACTCATTATAAATGGGATGGAGCCTGAGGGTCACAGATGACGGGAGATTTACTTTCATAACACCACAGATGTAAAGACACCATGGTCACAGATTTCTAGACTGCATCCTTGGTCTTGATTACCCTTAAAATGAATGTTTTGCTGCTTATATAAAGGACAGGAAGAAGACAGAAAAATAAAAATTCATTTTCAGGAAAAAAGAAAGCCTAGAATTCTAGCCATGGATGTTAGAAGCTTCTTCTCAAGTATTTAATTATATAATTTTTTTCAAAGTACAGTGAATGAAAAGAGCATAAAAATGTGATCATTGGTACTGTAATCAAACTTCAAGAGAGAAATAATAACCAAGCACTTATGTACCAAAGTACTGTTTTATGTACATTATCTCCTCAACTCTCACAATGGCCTAGGAAGAAGAAGTTAATATCCTTCTTTGATGCCTAAGGAAATAGATTTGGACAGGAGAAATACATTGTAAAGAACAGGATTTGCACTCATATCTGCTGCCTCAAGAGCTCAAGCTCTTTTTGTTTGTCTCAAGGTTTTATTCAAACTCTAATTAGTTAGCATAAAGGGTGATACTGGTTTCAGGAGTAGAACTTAGTGATTCATCACTTACAGACAACACTCGGTACTCATCACAAGTACGCTCCGTAATACTCATCACTCATTTAGTTCATCTGCCTCCATCAACCCTCAGTTTGTTTTCTATGGTTAAGAATCTCTTGGGGATGCCTGGGTGGATCATCTGTTAGGCATCCAACTCTTAATTTCAGCTCAGGTCATGACCTCATGGTTCATGAGTCCAAGCCCCGTGTCAGACTCCAAGCTGACAACAAGTAGCCTCCTTGGGATTCTCTCTCTCCCTCTCTCTCTGCCCCTCCCCTGCTCTATAAATATAAATGAATGAATGAATGAATCTCATATGGTTTGCTTCTCTTTTTGTCTGCCCCCTATGTTCATCTGTCTTGTTTCTAATTTTCCACATATAAATGAAATCACATGGTTTTTTATTGTTCTGACTTATTTTGCTTAACACAACACACTCTAGCTACCTCCGTGTCAATGCAAATGTCAAGATTTCATTCTTTTTGATGGCTAATAGTCCATTGTGTGTATACATACATATTACATATACATACATACATCTACATATACATATATACACACATATCTACATATACATATATATATCACATCTTTATTCATTCAACAGTCAATGGACATTTAGAAGACTCCAAGCTCCCAACACCAAAAACTGTTATTTCTTTTTTTAAGTAAACACTACACCTTACACCAACATGGGGCTGAAACTCACAACCCGCAGATCGAGTCACATGCACCCACATGCACCAGTGGGCACCCACTGACCCAGTTAGGTGCCCCTAAAAAAAACACTAAAAATAGTGCTATTATAATATCCATATCTATATATGTAAATAAATTCAGGTTAAAACATCAGTGTCATCTTATTTTACATCTTTTTACATCTATACCATTTACATGAAGTCCCCTCCAAATTCCTTCCCAGATCTTTGACAACTTACTATTATAATCCTAGCTGTAATAATGCTGCTAGGCAAAAGACCTCTACCCTAGTTGTTTAGCATTCTATATTGTGAACAATGTCCTAATGGAAATATAGAAGGCCACCTGATAAATAGGATCAATTTGGGATCTAAAAGTCCATACAGATTAGAGTAATGGTCAACTATAACAAGGCAAAACGTAACACCAATGAAGAGAAGAGCCTCCACTTGGTTACAGAGCCAGCTGCAAAAGATTAACAGCTACCACAACAGTGGCGGGACATAACTATGTACCATCTGGGGGATGTATACAAACTGGTTTTAGCTATCAAAAGAAACAAAGTATCACAATATTTAGACCAAGGGAGGGGCTAGTCTCATTCTTTTCCACGTGTTATACCAAAACAGTGATGTGACTGGAAATATGTCAAATGAATCACTATGCGAACTAGAGATATTCAGCGTATAAAAGAACACAAGAGCATAAAAGGGAGAGAGGTGACAGAGGTAGACATGTGTCCCCAGGCATCTGTTCATAGGGAGGCCCTAATGATTCTGTGTCAGGATGGTTTTAAATTCAAATCTGCATGTTAGCTTTATTGAGCTTAGAACCCCTCCAAATTTTGTCCTGTGTTTTCTGTGTTTATTTGTATCTGGGAAAATTCTACGAAGGATCTGAGCCAAAGAAGGCCTAAAGATATCATATTGCCTCTGAGCCCCGTCTACACTCCCAGCATTACTGGAAGAGTATGACGTTACAGCTTTCTTAAAATATCAGAAGAGCTTTTGTAAGAATGAAGAACTGCAATTGCTTTAGGGTAGGGTCCCAAGATACGGAACCTGACTCAAAAGGAAGGAACTTTGGTGAGCTCAGAATAAAAAAGAAATTTCTAAGTGAACGATGAAAATAGAAATACCTGCCTCAGGATGTCATGGA
The DNA here is from genome assembly GCF_008692635.1 of Crocuta crocuta. Lineage (NCBI taxonomy): Eukaryota > Metazoa > Chordata > Mammalia > Carnivora > Hyaenidae > Crocuta > Crocuta crocuta. The sequence goes on from NW_027529794.1 coordinate 816,200, forward strand.
CTTAAACTTCAAATACAGGCTAGACGGCCATTTGGCAGATATGGCGCAAGGAAACATACGATGAGCACATAAAACTAAATGAGCTACAAAGTACCCTCCCCCATCCTATGACTGTTTTAGACTAAAACTCCCCAATTTCTTCTTCTTTGTTTGACTCTTTCTGTAACTTCTAGTCTGATTTTCAAATACCAGTTTGAAACAGTCATCCTCAAAATTCTTCTAGCATCTTAAATCCATTCAGTTAAAGACCAGAATATATCATCTGCCCAATTTCCTGTTTCTATTCTGATACCACATTATCCTAGTCATCCAAGCAGGAAACCAGTCATTATGGGCCCCTCCCTTTCCCCCTTCATCAGTTGCTAAATCATGTGGATTCTGCTTTACAAAATGTTTCTTATACCCACCTTCCCCTTTCCATTTCTTTCCCACTCTGCTAGTCCAAACCTTCACTATTTCTCACTCGGAGCATTTGGTAATGAGCTGTTAACTATTATCCTCCCTCTGATCTCACCTCCATTCTATTTATCTAATATATGACAGCCAAATCAATTTTTCTCAAAAGGAGGCTGGATGACACATCTCCTTCTTCAAAATTCATTACCTCCTACAGAATTAAGTACAACCCCCTCACAAGGGGATCTGGTATGAAAGCTACATCAAGCTTTTCCATTCTCTCTCTCATTGTTATCTTGGATTAAGCACCCTCTAATTCTGGCAAAGTTTTTAACTTTACATCCTTGTATTTTCTCTCTCTCTCTCAGGTGACATTAAGCCCTTGCCTGGAGTGCCTCTAATTTTCATGTTTGTACTCAAAATTCATTTCAGGGGTGCCTGCGTGGCTTAGTTGGTTAAGTGTCCAACTCTTGATTTTGGCTCAGGTCATGATCTCAAGGTTTGTGGGTTTGAGCCCTACACCAGGCTCTGCAATGACAGCATGAATCCTGCTTGAAATTATCTCTCTCTTCCTCACTCTCTGCCCGCCCCCCCATGCTCTTTCTTGCAAAATAAATAAACTTTAATAAATAAGGAAAAAAAACCCATTTCAAGTATTGCCTACTCTAAAACATCTGTACTGTGTGATTACTCTCATTTGTAATCCTTTAGAGATGTTTATTTATATTTTCGTTAGCCCAC
>NW_027529794.1:817495-821264 GCF_008692635.1 Crocuta crocuta
AATGTCTGCCTACTCAGAAAAATTCACTATACTTTAAAAGCCTAGGGAAAAAGGACCATTAGTCATTAATACTCTGTAGCATCTGGCACAGTGTAAGTGTTCAATAAATAAATAAGAGACAGACCAATTAGTACTGCTACTTTTTCAGTATATACATTTCATTCTCAATTTTAAGTTGGTATTCTCATAAAAACATGACAAATATATAGCCCATACACGATCACTACCACATTGGAAAATCTGCTAAGGTATATTTCCTCCTGATAGTCAACAGTGAAAGTTAAATATGCCCCAAGAAAAGCAACAGACAAAATCCATCAGCTCTCTCAGTTAAAAGGATATATTGTATGTACAAATCAGTTCTCTGCTTAAAAACGTCTTCCTTGTGGGCACTATTTTTGTGGCTTTATTTAACAAGTATGATATATAGATATACATGTATTACTATACCCAGGAATTGTTATAACTGCTTTACAAAATATAACTCATTCAATTTATCATGCATTTTGATATGTAAACGCCTTCATTTCAGGGACAATGCTACAAGTATCTCTTAGGATGCCTGCTTAGCCACATATCCTTTTACAGGAAACTTCCCCCACTGAGAGCACAAGCTTAAACTCAGCTGAAGGCAATGGATGCACACTCCCAGCTCCTACAACTCCCCTCACCCACACAAACCTCTACAATGAGGACAAGTGCATTGAAACAGTGACAACCAAGAGGTCAGGATACCAACTCCCCAAAGACATCCATACCCTAATCTCCAGAACCTGTGAATATATTACCTTACTTTGCAAAAGAGACATTACTGGTGTGATTAAACTAAGGGCCAAGAGATGGTAAGATTAGCCAGGGTTATTCATCTGAGCCCAATGTCATGAAAAGGAACGTTATAAGGACAAGAGGTAGGCATTACTTTCATACTGATTACACCCATGGGACAATCTTGACACAACTAAAATAAAGAGAAGACATAGGTGTGTTCTTACTTTTTGGGGGGTTTATTTATTTAAAGTATAGCTGACGCATAATGTTCCATTAGTTTCAGGTGTACAACATAATGATATTACATCTCTATGTCACGCTGTCCTTACCACAAGTATAGCTGCCATCTGTCAGCATACACTGCTATCTCAGTATCACTGACTATTCCCTGTGCTGTACCTTTTATTCTCAGGACCTATTCCATAGCTGGAGGCCGGTGTTCCCATGCCCCTTCACCCATTTGTTCTCTGTAATCATAGGTCTGATACTGATTTTTTGTTTATTCTTCTGTTTTTTATATTCCACATATGAGAGAAATTGTATGGTATTTGTCTTCCTCCGTCTGACTTACTGTACTTAACATAATACCCTCGAGGTCAATCCCTACTTTTGAAGTTCAAATCCAAGAAGTGAACTGGCCTTAATAAACAAGAAGGGATATATTTTGGTGATAGCCCAAATATAGCTAGATAGTAGCATTCTGATTTTAGAGGAAACATTAAAAAGCACAAGGAAAAGTAATATTAAACTCTTGCCAACTGCCCAAGTAACAAAGTTAATAATATCTCACTGTCGATTGTTTTTGATTCGTATGTGAGAATAATTCAAAGAAACTGTCGTACATTATGTATGTATACACACATACATGTTCATTTTTGTACCAAGTTCTATCATATACCATTCATGAAATAAATCCTAGATGGAGGATACATCAAAATGCTTCTTTAAAAAAGCTATAAATGTACATGATTTCACATTTCGACACTGGGATAAGGAAGTCCAGAAGGCTTTCTTAAATAACACATGACAAAGGGGGAGAACGTGAAAGACCAGATTCATGCATTAAACTTATAAAATTAAAAACAAGTTTTAGCAACTTATGCAAAATAAAAAAGAAAACACACTCTGCAATTATTATTACTTGTTGCAAATATCTGCCATGTATAAAATCTTTAAAAGGTTTAAAAAGAACTTATAAAACATCTACAAATCAATGAGAAAATAAAACAATATAAAAACAGTCAAAGTTGGGGTGTCTGGGTGGCTCAGGTAGTTAAGTGTATAACTTGATTTCAGCTCAGGTCATTATCTCAGGGCTTGTGAGTTGGAGCCCCATGTTGGGCTCTGTGCTAACAGTGTGGAGGCTGTTTGGGATTCTCTCTCCCTATCTCTCTGCCCCTCTTTTAAAGGGTGCTCTCTCTCTCTCTCAAAATAAATAAATAAACTTAAAAAAATGGTCAAAGGCAATATAAATAGACATCTCAAAATGGAGAAAGATAGTAAGTATATGAAAACCTAAATTCACTACAAATCAGAGAAAATACATATTAAAATAATGCATTGATAGCATTTTCTCTTCACAGTGCCTCTAAAAGATAGGGGGTCTATGAAGTCTTATATCCTGTCGGTGGGAAAGAAAATTGGTACCGACATTTGGAGGGCAATTTCACAGTATCTATTAAAATGAATGATGCCTGTACCCTATGAATATCAGTATGGGTTCTTAATGTCTATCCCTGACAAATGCTGCTGTGTACAATGAGGCATTATCATGGATTGTAATGGTGTAACATTTGGACAATCCTAAATATCTACCTATAGGGAAATCATTTAATAAAGCTTCTGTGTAGTAAAACTGTGAAACATTCTTCACTGGTTAAAAAGAATGAGTTAGGCCTGACAGGGGAAACCTTCAAGATGCATAAAAATAATCTGCAAAACTATTAATATAATTTCAATAGAAAATATCTGACTTCTTGTACTCTGGTCTTAAAATATGGTTACCCCTGGAGAAGTTAAACAGTAGAGATGAATAGTGACCAAGAAAAGCTAAGGCGTTCTATGTGTATTTTATATAAAAAACATTTTTTACAAGAATAGGTTTTTGTTTTGTCTGATTTAAAATACATGAAAATGATAAATACTGTAAAAAAAAGGAAAGTGAATCAAGGCAAATGTCTATGTAAACTGTGTAANTCAGTGAAACTTTTTGAACAGATTTACAACTTGCATTTGGGAACAACGGAAAGCAAAGTATGTTACTGAATAATGAAAACATAAGCATAAAAATGGAATATTTTCATATGCATGGCAAAGCTTTGAAAATATCTTCATGCAAAGTGTGCTAATAAATGTCAATTTTAATACTGTACCTGGTATCCTGTTCATTTGCATTAACCTACTTTTGAAGTATCCCTAATGCAGAATTTTCCCCTTGTTCTCCCACCTGGTTGTGTGTGTGTGTGTGTTTATGTGTATGCGTATCTAATACGGGGCAAGAATGAAAGCTTAATTAAAAGAAAAGGTTTTCAATGATGTCTTTTGGGAAAGTTTGGTCCTTAATTAAATGAATTATTATCCACACACAGATGCACATACATATATGGGTGTTCAGATGTACAACAATACAAACCAATCTTTTCTCACAGAATATCATAAGGCTGGCTAGTACTTTAGGGAGTATTTCCTTCACTTGTAATTCACCACAGAATGCTCTTTACCATATCTCTATCAGATAATGCTATTTCATACATTCAGAAAATTAGGCATTTACTAAAATCAATGAAGTCTTTTATTCCTGGAGTGTCCACTATGTTCTTGGTTCTATGGAATAATAGTAAGCACACTAGTAGCATGTAACCCCAGTTTTAGACAGGTTCTTTGGGAGCAAAGGAAAATATTCATCTTAACCCCCAAAAAAGGAGGATGCATTGGCTAGAACAAAAACCAGAGAACCATTTCACTTGTACCACTTTTGTGTCCCAATCCTATTTAATCACGA
>NW_027529794.1:821387-823994 GCF_008692635.1 Crocuta crocuta
GATAGACTCATTGGAAAAAAAAAAATATAGAAAATAAACAGAAGAAAGCAAAAATTACCTGAAATTCCACCATGAGAGAAAATCATTATTATTAATATGGGTATTTATTTTCAGTATTTTGCCAATGAGTTTGTTTTTTTCTTTCAACATCCAGAAAAACATAAAACTGTTTTCATTTTAAATGATAAATGCCAGGGAGGGGGGATCAACAAGTGTATTGTTTTGATTACCTAAATACTTAACACTTGTTGGCAGACAGTTGAGGAACTGTCATGTCCCTCAGGCACGTATAAAAAAGACCTCCAGACGTAATGCTGCTGAACTAAAGGATCTTTTTCATTACTAATTTGTGGAAATTTTATTCCAGAAAAACAGAAAGAATCTTATTCTCTGTTATCATTAGGAGCTGGGACCCAGTTATGGTGCCCCAAGATCCTGGGTCTTTGACATTGCATAGTCTACTTCCTTTGTGCTTCTTTTTTATTTTTTTTATTTTTTTGATGTTTTATTTATTTGAGACACAGACAGAGAGACAGAGAGCGAGCAAGCGAGCAGGGAGGGTCAGAGACAAAGGGAGACACAGAATCTGAAGCAGGCTCCAGGCTCTGAGTTAGCTGTCAGCACAGAGCCCAACGCAGGGCTTGAACCCACGAACCGTGAGACCATGACCTGAGATGAAGTCGGACGCTTAACCCACTGAGCCACTCAGGTGCCCCAAAAGCCATATTTTTAAATTCACAATCAAATCTCTGATGCCTAGCAGAGTCCAGAAACACAGTAGGTGCCCCACAAATGCATCTGAAACAAGGATTTATTTTGGTCTCAGGGATAAGCCCCTATCATTTCCCTGTGTCAGAAATTTTGTCCTAAAGCAACCATCATAAAATAAAAATCATGGCAATTATGGTACATGAGTACACATTATTCCATCTCCTTTTGGAATTTTGGGGACTTCTCTTAATCCCTAACATGGTTCTTGATGTCTTCACAATTTTAATTTTGTTTTTGTTTTTTTTTACATTTTTTAAACATTTATTTATTTTTGAGAGACAGAGAGAGACAGAGCACAAGTGGGGAAGGAACAGGGAGAGAGGGAGACACAGAATTTGAAGCAGGCTCCAGGCTCTGAGTGGTCAGCACAAAGCCTGACGGCAGGGCTTGAACCCATGAACTGTGAGATCATGACCTGAGCCGAAGTTGGACGCTCAACCAACTGAGCCACCCAGGTGCCCCAACCAAAGCTCACGATTTTCATTTGAGTATCAGCATACTCCATGTCCAGTGCCTTATCTCCTTCATGGAAGTGAGAATGTTCCTCCTATCAAAATAGCATCTCTCCTTTTACCCCAACTCTACTTATCTTCTCAAAAATACCACCAGATTTTCATTGGCCTTCAGCTTCCACTCTTCCATCTTTGCCTTCAATTTCAGTCATCATTCTTCCAAGCTCTCTTCGCAGTTCCAACATTGAGTCACCCTCTTGATGATACTCAAGCATATATCCTAGTTTGTCTCCTCAACATTCTATCTTTTTTATATATTAAATAAGCATGCTAGGTAGCTTTTTATCTCTGTACTTGTTCATCACATATTTTTAATAAAAGATCAATAGATTATATACTCCACAAATAATAGCACTTCATACTCCACAAATAATAGCACTTCATCCTCTCCTAAGTGGATGTCTGAACACACACAAAGCGTTACCTTTTAGTCAGGGCTGCAGAGGTGACCCTGACATTTGGAATCTATTTCCTGAAAGTGGGGGACTCCATATGTAAAGATGAAGCCTCTCTGAGTGTCCTGATACCTAACTCACTCTGGAAGGTAGCGACCTCTATTTTCAGACATAACTTTCTAGTGTTTTTCTGTCTGCCATACTAGGTGCACAGAAACAGTCCTAACTTAAGGATGACAGTGGTGAAAACCATATGTAAGCAGACATTTTAAAATTCTCTCACCTAGGTTAAATTCAAAATAATGATAAACCCAGCAGTCAGGAAATGTCTCTAACTTTAAGTGGATCTCTAATGCATAGTAAGATATGAATTGTAATATCAATATTTAAAAAAATTTTGTAGTTTATTTATTTTTGAGACAGAGAAAGACAGAGCATGAGCAGGGGAAGGGCAGCGAGAGAGGGAGACACAGAATCTGAAGCAGGCTCCAGGCTCTGAGCTGTCAGCACAGAGCCCAACGTAGGGCTCGAACCCATGAACTGCAAGAACATGACCTGAGCTGAAGTTGGACACTTAACCATTGAGCCACCCAGGTGCTCCTGTAATACCAATATTTTTAAGTGCATTAGATGCTCATTTATTTTTCATGTGTACAGATTACAGATCTAATATGACAGCTGCATGGTGTCCTCAGAGACATGAGCTCCTTCCGGCTTTCTCTTCTACTGGCTTTGTGGTCTGTCCCTTAGATCTAGAGCTCTCACCATAGTGGCTCCGTTTCAGGAAGGAAGAAGGGAAAGAGCAAATGGCCAAAAGGGTGCGTGCCAGCTGAACTGGATCCCTGTAGGGAAATTGCCTGGAAACCCTATCCAGGAATTCTTAGACTCCATTGGCCAGATGAAAAACACACAGTCACACCTAGGAACAA
>NW_027529794.1:824002-824171 GCF_008692635.1 Crocuta crocuta
AGGTATATGCCATAAAAAGGAAGGAAGTACTGAGAAATGCTAAATTGTGGATGAACCTTCAAAACATTGTGGTAAGTGAAAGAAGCCAGACACCAAAAGTCACATGCTGTACAAATCCATTTATATTAAATATCAAGAAGTAGAAAATCTATAGAGAAAGAATCCAAAT
>NW_027529794.1:824296-832111 GCF_008692635.1 Crocuta crocuta
GTAGGTGTCAAGAGCTGGGGAAAGGAGAATTGGAAACATTTTCTTTTGGAAATGTTTGAAAATATTTTGGAACTAGATAGAAGTGGTGGTTGTACTACATCATGAATGTGCTAAATGACACTGAATTGTTTACTTTAAAAGAGTTAATTTTATTTTACATGAGTTAAACAAGTTCACCTCAAATGTATATATACAAATATATATATATACTCATATATACACATAGACATATATATACATATATATTTTTATTTTTTCAGTGTTTATTTTTGAGACAGAGCACACATGTGTACATGAGCAGGGGAGGGATAGAGAGAAAGGGAGACAGAGGATCTGAAGTGGGCTCCCTGCTGACAGCAGAGAGCCTGATATGGGGCTCGAGCTGAGATGTTCAACCAACTGAGCCACCTAGGTGCCCTGTACATATATATTTTTTAAGTAGGCTTTTGTTGGCAAGAAGGGAAAGAAGAATATTGAGTAGGCAACCAANTCTATTTAGTACCTACTATGTGATGGACAATGGGAAAAGCTACTACAATGCTGGAAATGATAGAAAAGTTCCTGACCCTATATTGGGCCCAGAAACGCCAGATGATAGAAACATTAACTCATTCCAATTGAGTACATTTTACAAAATACCTGATCAGTTTTACTCAAAAAATGTCAAAGTCATTATCGAAAACAAGGAAACTATAATAAGCTGTCACAACCAAGAAGAGCCTGACACATGATGATTAAAAGTAATGTGGTATCTTGGATGGGATCTTTGAACAGTAAAAGGACATTAGGGAAAAACTGAAAAAATCGAAGTAAAGCATTGACTTTGGTAATAATAATAATAATAATAATATCAGTGTTGACTTACTGTGACAAAATTACCAGAGCAATATAAATAATTAATAANGTAGTTCTCCAGATTTTGCATCCTTTTTGGGCTTGTGCATTCCCTTTTCTGATTCCTAAATACTGTGGACAAAAAGTAACTTGTAATGTAATAGTGTTGTATGGTGACAGATGTTGTTGGATCACTGTTGTACACCTGAAATTAATTCATCACCTTATGTCAACTAACCTCAAATTAAAAAAAAAAATTGTAATGTTTTATTTATTTCTGAGAGAGAGAGAGACAGCGTGAGCAGGGGAGGGTCAGAGAGAGAGGGAGATACAGAATCTGAAACAGGCTCCAGGGTCTGAGCTGGCAGTCACCACAGAGCCCGACGCGGGGCTCGAACCCATGAACTGTGAGATCATGACCTGAGCCAAAGTCAGAGGCTTAACCAACTGAGCCACCCAGGTGCCCCTATCCTCAAATTTTTAAAAGGGTAAGTTATGATGCACCTAATACATACATATATATATGTATGATGTATGTATGTATGTATGTGTGTGTATATATGAATGTCTACTATGTGCTAAATACATGATTAGATTCTCCTTGAGTATCATTTAGTCTTCATCATAATCTTGTATATTATCCCCAGTTAACAGTGAGGGAATGGAAACTCAGAAAATTATGTAACTTGGCTAACAGCACGAAGTCAAAAGGGAAAGGAGTCAAAATGATCTGCTCCCTGTATCTTTCCATTATGCCAAACTGCCTCTCTTATAAAAGACATGTCCAGTCTTTCTCACAGGGTTATTATCATAGTGAGATGTGATATGTAACTGCATGTGGGCATGTGTGTGTCCATGTTTACATCTGTCCAGTATGTGCTTGAGAGAATGACCCATGGTTCTCAGTCCATATGGTTCAGATGCTTGATCCTATCCGTGTTGTGGGGCAGGCTTCTGACCCAACACTGATCAATCAGAGTTCTACGTCTCCTTGGCCACTAGGGTGGGTCCAGGCATTGGCATATAATCAAGGCATACCATCAAAGCTAAAAAAAAAACCCCAAAAACCTACAGCTTTCTGAAATGGGGGAGTGGAGGGTGGGCACCAGGGATCATATAAGCCTGAGACTACGTAGGGGCCATTTTAGTCACCAGAAGGATACAGGCTGACTGAAAATATAGCCAACACTGGCACACAGGAAAAAGAACAGTTAAGAGATGGAGAAAATGGATAAAGGGAAAGAGACAGGGACAGGGAGAAGAACAGGATAGGAAGAGAGACCAAGTACTGGTAACATTAACTGACCTGCATTCTGCTATATCTGTAGTAACAGTGACAGTCTGACCACTGGAGCATTCAGTTACTAAGTCAATATGTTTCATTTGGACCATTTTACATTATATTTCTGTCACTAGTTCCTCACAGAGTTATAATACAGAAAATGTATGTGAAAAAGCAGTACTTTAAATAATAACACGAGCTTTTCTTATAAGCATACTGTCTAAAATTAAAAGCAAATATTTAACAACCTTGCCAAACAAACTTTTAATAATATCTACAGAACCTTCCTGGAAATGTAAAGATCAAAACTCATAGTTTAACACTTTTACACTAATGATTAAACATAGCATTCTATGTTTATGTGAATTTGGTACATATACATATATATATATAAACATTCTATGTTTATGTGCATTTGGTGCATATATATATGCGTGCACCATTTTAAGCCCACTGTGGATAGCATCTTATTTAATTCTAAAAAAAAAATCCTATAATACACATATCATTCTCAAAGCTCCCATGTTTCAGATGAGGACACTGGCGATAAGTGAGGTTAAGGTACTTGTCCAAGGTCACACATGTAATGAGCATAAATTAAAGGTCATGAACTGCAAAGCATTCCTTTCAGCTAGTACTATATATCCTTACTGCCACTGATTTTCACTTAAAGCTGAGAATACTAGGGGCGCCTGGGTGGCTTAGTCGGCTAAGCGTCCGACTTTTGCTTAGGTCATGATCTCGCGGNATGCTTTAGGTAAAATAATCCAAAGTTAGATTAAAATTTAAGATTGATAAGATTTAAATGAATTTTAAACTTCAAAAATATGCTAGTCTATATTTTGATAGAAACATTAAAAAATGTACATATTTACACACATACATTTTTAAACCTAGACAAAACTTCTCATTAATGTTTTAAGGTAATGCAATAAAGTTTCCCAAACCATTTTATAATAAAACTATATACTTGGACTTAGCATTTTACATTTTGAACTATCAATATTCTTGTCCATATCTTTCAAAACAAAACAAAGTTATTCACAAATAAAGCCAGAAAGCAGAATGATTTAGGTATATAAATTTTTTAAAAATGCTTATTTATTTTTGAGAAGAGTACAGTGGGGGAGGGACAGAGAGAGGGGGATAGAGGATTCGATGCAGGCTCTACAATGACAGAAGTGAGCTCCATGCGGGGTTCAAACTCACAAACTATGAGATCATGACCTGAGCCAAAGTCGGATGCTCAACTGACTGAGCCCCCAAAGTACAAAGTATATAAATTATTTTGTTTAATATTTTTAAATATTCTTTAATGTTTTATTTATTTCTGAGAGAGAGAGAGACAGACAGACAGAGCAGAGGAGGGTCAGAGAGAGAGGGAGATACAGAATCTGAAACAGGCTCCAGGCTCTGAGCTGGCTGTCAGCACAGAGCCCGATGCAGGGCTCGGACCCACTAACCGTGAGATCATGACCTGAGCTGAAGTCGGGGGCTTAACCGACTGAGCCATCCAGGCACCCCTAATGTTTATTTATTTTTGAGAGAGAGAGAGAGAGGAGAGGGAGAGAGAGAGAGAGAGAGAGAGCGAGAGCGTGCAAGAGTGCACAAGCATGAACAGAGGAGGGGTAGAGAGAGAGACAAACACAGAATTTCAAAGCAGGCTCCAGGCTGTCAGCAAAGAGCCCCGCACAGGGCTCAGGGCTCAAACCCATGAACTGTGAGATCATGACCTGAGCTGAACTCATAAGCTTAACTGACTAAGCCACACAGGCAACCTTCCTGGTATATAAATTTTTAATACAGGTAATTGGCTATGGAGGTCAGGTTTATGAAAAAAAAAAGAGTAAGGGATGTAATTCAAATATATTTTCATAAACAGGCAAAATGTCTGTAGCTTTCATACCCTTTTGGAACTATTTACTTACACATGTGTATCTTTTTTTAAGTTTTTATTTTAATTCCAGTTAGTTAACATACAGCATTATATTAGTTTCAGGTGTGCAGTATTTAATTCAACAGTTCCATATATCATCCTGTGGCCACCATAACAAGTGCACTCCTTAATCCCCATCACCTATTTAACGCATCCTCCACCACCACTGCTCTCTCTCTGCTACTCCCATCTCCTCTGATAACTGTCAGATTGTTCTCTATAATAAAGAATCTGTTTCTTGCTTTGTCTCTCTCTCTCTTATTTTTTTTTCCTTTGCATGTTTGTTTCTTAAATTCCACATAGGAGTGAAAATGTATGGTATTTGTTTTTCTCTGACTTATTTCTCTTCCATCAATGTCAGTGTAAATAGCCATATTTCATTCTTTTTTTATGGCTGAATAATATTCCATTGTATACATATATATGCCACATCTTCTTTATCTATTCATCAATCATTGGACACTTAGGCTGCTTCCATATCTTGGCTATGGTAAATAATGTTGCTATCAATACAGGAGTATATACGTATATCTCTGTGAATTAACATTCTTGTATTCGTTGAGTAAACATCTAGTAGTGTGACTGCTGGACTGTAAGGTAGTTCTATTTTTAGCTTTCTAAAGAACCTTCATACTGTTTTCCACAGTGGCTGCACCAGTGTGCATTCCCACCAAGAGTGTATGATATTCCTTCTCCACATCCTCACCAACCCCTACTGTTCCTTGTGTTGTTGATTTTAGCCTTTCTGACATGTTGGAGGTGATATATCATTGTGCTTTTGATTTGGATTTCTCTGATGATGAGTGAGGCTGAGCATCCATTCATGTGTCTACTGGCCATCCGGATGTCCTCTTTGGAGAAATATCTGCTCATGTCTTCTGCCCAGTTTTAACTGGATTATTTACACATGTGTATCTTTAAACACAACAGAATCAAGGATACTTTAAAAATTATATAGCCTTCTTATTAACTGACATTTTTTAAAAGCTAAATCACCATTGACACTTTTCTAATAAACTCAACATCTACAATTTAAATACACTTTCATACAGAGGGTAAAAATAAAGGAGAAAAATAGCCGTCACAAAGTCCTTGTCTTTTGTTCTATAAAAAGTGAAGGGAGCCAACTAGACCTCAAGCTTCGTCTATTGGTTTAAAATAACACATAAAATCAAGCAGTCTGTTTGGCTTATGTCCTCTGATAAGCTCTGGTCCTGCCAGATTTCAGACTCAGAATTTCCAGGTCTATGATGGAATAAATTTCTGTGTTTTAAGGCGCCAAGCTTGTAGTAATTTGTTACAGCAGCCTTAAGAAACGAAGAGAATAATAGCATGGTTCAATATATTTTGGGAAGTTACCTAATTGCTACAGTGAAGAGTTAGATAATTTCATTCATTCAATATTAGTTGAGCACTTTTATAAGCCAGGTTTATCCTTTGGAGCTATGCAGATATTCTTGTGATTCTGTGGTCTGAGGGATTCCTAGCTGCATGACCTGCTTGTAAAGGCCTTAGAATGGTGTCCTGAAAAATAACTTACAGCATTTCATATTTTTTGGTTTAATGTTTTTTTTATTCTACTAATCATTTAACAAAGATCTTAATAATAATCATAGTAATAATAACAGTTAACTTGCTGCATGCCAGATCATAAGTCTTGTGTTAATTTGTTCACATATGTAATCTCTTAAGATTATGGTGATAGCCCTATGAAGTAGGATATACTATTATCCTCATTTTACAGAGGACAAAGTTAAGGCTTCAGGAAGTCAAGTCACTTTCCTAAAGTCATATCTAATGACCTTGGTTTTCTGATGTCAAAGTCTGTGCCACACTTCACCACCAAATAACCTCTTTTGACATATCATTTCCAAAATAGCTCACACATTTGTGTGGACAAAAAAATAATATATATGAAACAAGATGTTAAAACTGAAGTTGGAACTAGACACTGAGTTACAACAGATGTGAAATACTAGTGTGAGTTACAAATCACTAAATAGAGATTTTCAAAGGAAATGGGGAAGCATCTGCTCCTCGCTCTTGCATTCTGCTGACTTTCACATTATAAATGGTTTACAAAAGCACAGAGGTAAGATTTTGTGCAGATACTTCTTTAGAAAGAGCTGTTGTCTGCCTTTTTGGGGAAGGACTGAGGATTACGACCCCTCATCTCCATCTTTATGGGACCCCATTAAAAAATCTATGTAATGTGTCCTTTGAAGTTGGGAGAAATAAAATAATGGAGTTCACCTCACACCTGATAGGGGCAAAGCAGCTGCCACGGGAGGATAGAGGAGTCTGTGTTCCAAAACTTTGAGGGTGAAGGATGTGTGAGTGTTTTTCTATGCCCTGGTCTCTGTAAAACTTATCAGCCCAGAACAGTCCCATCTCAAGTCCACTGTTCCACTGCAATTATCAATAGTGTTCCCTTTCACTCACAATAGTGTCTCAGTTTGAACAATACATTATATGGTCTTCCTAAGGTTGGAACACACAGAAAATGGTCAACATGGGAATGACTTAGGTTCTATCCAATGGCCATGTAAAGGAGAAGAGGAACCGCAGCAGCAGGAACCTGGAGATGAAGTCTAGAATTTTAAGAGAGAAGGAAAGAGTCACAGTCTTCCTCACAAAGAATGTGGATCCTCACAAGGAATGTGGAAGGGTCTACTTGGATCAAGGAAACTGCAAGAGATTGTGGGGTGGGGAGAGGAGAGGTGGGAGAGAGGGAGGATGAGAGGGACAAAGAGAGAGGAGAGGGAAAGAGGGGGACCCATGTTTAAATAACCATTAGGTCCTGCAAGCTCTTTATAATAATACCCTTTTCTGCCCCTCTTCTATTGTGACCCTGAAACAGTCAGAATGGGCTGGAAAGCTATGGGCAGAAGAGAAGGCCAAGGAAGAAAAGTAAAGATGCCTGTCATGCCTATATTCTTTTGCTGTAATATTCCTGCCTGGAGAAGCCTAAGCTTTGGGAAAGGACACAATATAACACTAAATCAAGTTTAGAGTTTTGGACAATACCTTGAACTAGACATTCTAATCAATGAATTAATACTTATAAGTTAGAGTGGCCATAGGGGTCTCTATGAATTAATTGTGAGCCAAGAAAAGATCACACCCACTAAGTAAACCTTACAGAATGGCATTTGAGTATGTCCCAAATGGTGCATGTTCAAAATCTTGATTACATAAACATTTTAAAAATAATATCATTGAGATGTCATTCATATAGCATATCAATCATTCATTTCAAGTGTATAATTGAATGGTTCTTAGTATATTTGTAGGATTGTCCAACTATCACCACAAAGTAATTTGAAAACATTCCATCTCTCTCAAAGGAACCCCATATGTGTTAACAGTCACTTTTCTATCCCCTTCACACATTTTAGTAAAAGTCCTTTATTCAAAAAATAATTAACAAATAACATTATCCGGTTAAAAACTTAATTTCATTTATAACTTAGGGAAAAAAGCCTCTAAAAGAAAACTGCTAAGGCCTAAGAGTTAATAAATTAAACAAGCTGAAAAGAATCAGGGCAAAGACTGGAAGTAAAAGGCTATATTAAAGATATATGTTTCAAATATAAAGTGCCAGGGTGATTATGGTATTAATTTAAGAACTAGTAGGTGATTTGATCTCTGTCATTGATAGTAAACAATATAAGTCAACTTTCATTTATTGGTCTTTTTCATTTAATAGAGTACAATGGAAGAGAAATCTTGAAAAGATGGTACACACAGAAGTCATTCTCAA
>NW_027529794.1:832122-835370 GCF_008692635.1 Crocuta crocuta
AGCAGCTTGTAAAAATACCAGCACTGTAGTACCCAGAGAATTAAATATGACTACGAGAGATTCTATTTTGGAGCCAGCATTCAACCACTGCTATGTAGTGTAGTAATTCTTATGAGGATCATGGCTGTTGAGACTGGCAGGATTTGGGAAGGAAGTGTAAAAGACAGTCAATTTGGATTATATGCACTACCTTCCTCTTTTTCTGGAGAAACGGTGTGTAAAAGATGGGAGTGGGCTGCCCATGTGGAAATATGGCAGCAGAAAAACATTGAAAATCACTGCTATATAGGAAAGAGCATAAATTCTCAAGCTCTGTGAAGTTGGTACACATTCCAGCCACAATATGAAAAAGGGAAGTCACATAAATTCTATAAGCCTTGAATTTTCAACGGGGCAACGGAAATGGTAATAGACTACTTATTTGCCAGGTCATTGTGAGAATAAGAAAAATTGTTTTCAAGGTTACTAGTACCAAGGTATAACAAATGGTGACTACGTTAGTCTTCAAATAAGTCAATGTAGATAGTTACAACAGAAATTAAATAATTATCTCTTTTTCAGAATGTTCATTTAATGAGATAGTGAGGTCTTATCCTTCAGTACAATGTATTCTCAGTCAAGTATTAGTAAAAGTATATTTACATGATAAACAGAGATGTAAGTAACAGCAACAACAACAAAGAACCAATGTATAATACCTTATTTAACTGTCTGCACTGAAAGTGGAGTGGCTGCTAAGTAAGTACTTTGCCTCTGCTGGGTGTAAGTCCAAACTCAACAAGAAACTTCCTGTTTGGACAAAAAGTGAAAGAGCCTCTGGAAAGGTATACCACTGAGCTGGAGAGATAGTATCCTTAACTAGATCTAAGCTTATGAACATACTTTTACATACAAACCAATTCATCATAAGTAAGAAAAGAAGATGCAGAACATTTTGTTCAAAGACAAGTGTCAATGAATTGACAAGATGCCTTGAATGCAACCAGGTGTCACTTTTTTCTATCTTAAATTCCACAAAATAAAAGATAAAGAACACCGCTGGTGTTTCTATACAGCTAAAAATATAAGGATTTCAAAGAGATACCAATATTTTTATATGAAAATAGGTAGACAATTAGGTACTTAAATGACCAGGAACACAACAATAGGAATGGTTCCTTGTGAAATGTATCAACTCATCGAAATGATGTCTGATTTTACATGGTTTCTGATCTTTAAAATTTCAAGTAAGTAAAAATAATAAAGATGGCACAATAAAATAATAAAGTTTAGAATTGAAAACACGTATGAGAAAAGGACAGTGGCAATTCTTGTCAATTAATTTTAAATACCTGCATAAGGAAGAATGTGGAATGTGCATGAATGAAAATGTGAAAAACTTCACGTATCCTCTGGAAGTATATTCCTGGGTGACCTCTCATAGCTTCATTAATTTAAAAAAAATGTTTATCTAGTGCTTACATTATGACAGATCCTATGCTAAGTGCTGTGGGTTCAAACATGGTTAACAAATGTACATTCTTCTCCTGGAAAGGATCAGCTGGGTGATTGAGACATGTATCACACTTTATCTTTCAATTGTTTATATCAAAATATTTGAGGGATATGCATAATGATCATAATATCAATAAATTAAATATCTGTCAGAATGGAGGAATTGCCAACACTAAATGTAAAAGAGAAGAAAACAAAGAAACAACAGATACTCCACACAGAGCAACATATAAAAATGTTAAAAACCAATAGCAGCCACTTTTTAAATTTTTCACTTACATCTTTCTATAAATTAAAAAAAAAACATAGAGTAGCTTGGCTCTTACTAGCAAATTTCACAGATTTAAAATATCACTGAGTAACAATAATAATATGAAACTGCATATTATATGAAAACTACCTGTATGTAAAGAAGCAGTACAGAATTGTTCATGTGATTATATAAGAATATATGAGGGTATAAATGAATCTTACACTTTAAAATGTGTGACGTGCTTCAAAACCCAGAAATTCTATTCTCTTCTAAATGACAGTGTGTGTGTTGTATTTAGTTAGGTGAAACTGTACTACTGTAGAAAGACCAGAGGAAAAATATGTGAACTAGGATATGGTAATAAGAACAAAAGAGAGGAGATGCAATAAGAGAAAATAATCGGCAAAATGTGCAAAACTTGGTGACTTAATGGTAAAGTGACAATGTACGGGAACAAGAATGACTCTCTTGTTTCTAATCCAGGTGATCTTTAACATGCTATGCTAGGAGAAGAGAGGCGAGACTCAGTATGAGTTTGGTCATGGTGAGTTTGGTGTGCCTGTGGAACCAATACATAAAAATATCACACGGAGAAGCAAAGGCTAGAGAAGGCCTGGGGCTAAGAGGGTATATAGAGTGAGAAGATAAAGGAATTGGGATGGGAGCATGGGAGCATCTGTATTTACAAGGTGGGTGGAGGAAGAGGAACGCACAGAGAAATACTGACCAAGTGTTCACAAAAGAATGAGAACAGAGGACGGTGTCACAGGAGGCAAGTGTGTTGAGACTTTTTAAGACAGAGCAATCAACAGTGTCAAGTGCAAAAGAAAGACCTAATAAGGACTACCTAGCAAATATTCACTCAGTTTACCAATATAAAAGTCATCATATTAAAAAAAACAGTTTTTGCCCAGTGATGGGTAGAAGCTGGATTGCATAGATTTGGGGAGAATAGATTAAGCTCTGGAGACAGAGAGCTGAGTTACTCCCTTGAGAATTTGGGCATAGAAAAGGAGAAGGGAAAAGAGATGGCAGGTCATGCTAGAGAAGAAAGGCTGAAGAAGACCACAGAGTTGAAAGAGAAAAAGAAAAGACAGAATCATGGACACACAGGAAATAATCTCTTGAGCAGAAAACCCTCATTCACTGAGACAGAAGAAAAAGCATGGGGTTGGTCATGGTCATGAATACATCTGTAATTAGGATACAGGGAAGGTAAGAATATTCATAGCCATACCATTCATCATCTCACATGTTTAACAACTGATCAGGCAGGATACTGACTAAGGGGACAGGAGGGGGAAGAAGCCGCAAATATGGGGCTTGAGAAAAGCAGTCAAGTTTTAGAATTGTCTTTCAGGGAATAATAATGAGGGCAGAGCTCAAATGAGTAAAATACTGATTAATAGCTCTTACCACTGTGTAAAACTACAATTAATAAACACACCATGAAAAGTAACTCCAGAAACTCAACTTCTATAATTATTTTTTCTGTTATGAA
>NW_027529794.1:835448-839282 GCF_008692635.1 Crocuta crocuta
TGTTATGAAGACTCATTATTTAAATTTATTTTATTTCATAATATAATTGGAAAATTAAAGGGATCTTTTTAAAGTATGGATTTTATTATAATATTTAAGTCTCACAACATGGAATATCATTCAGAAAACAATTTTAAAGGTTGGAACACTAATAAGAAAGCCTTACTTAAATTTTTTTTTATTTACTGTTTTATTTCTTTCAGAGAGAGAGAGAGAGAGAGACATCATGAGCAGGAGAGAGGGAGATACAGAATCTGAAGCAAGCTCCAGGCTCTGAGCTAGCTGTTAGCACAGAGCCCGACACGAGGCTTGAACCCACAAACTGTGAGATCATGACCTGAGCCGAAGTCGGACGCTTAACTGACGGAGCCACCCAGGCGCCCCAAGAAAGCCTTNNNCTCTCCTAGAAATAAATAAAAATATTTAAAAAATTTAAAAAAATTAAAAAAAATCTCTTTTTGATGATTCTAAGTTCTATGTGTTAAAAGAAAATATCACTGCATGACTCTCCACAGACACATGCACGCACGCACACACACACACACACACACACACACACCCTATATANGTTCATATTTTTCAAAACTATAGTCATTATGATGCATTTAACAGCTGCTTCTGTACCTGTATTTACAAATGTTTGCCAATGTGCTTCACTGCAACAGGCTCATTTATTTAACAGTAAAGGTTTTGTTTTATCAACTATAAACTGCTTCAAAGTGATGTCAGCCCTCCAGCAAGAGGTAAGTTCCTACTGATGGCCCTGTCAGGAAACAACATGGAATCCACCTTACAATACTTCGATCACACCTCCCAAACTACTTAGGAGAAGAAGACATTCTCTTTCTGGCTGTGGGTAAATTTTCTGTATTCTCTTTTGTATTTAGAAATACACTGTATTTTGTGTCAGTGACAGCATGTATTGGTCAAAGGAATGTGGATGATCTTTACCTTAGCCTTTATCACTCTCCTTAATTCTGCACTTCCTGAGTATGATCAAAACCTCTTAGGAACTGTTGTCTTTCACATTGTTGTGAGAAAACCTCAGAACCTGGGTGCTTTGNAGGCCAGTATGATTACATTTGTAGAGATGATGCAGTTTTAGTCAGGAAAAACATATTCAACTCAATTTTTACAAAAAATAGGAATTTGTCTAAAATGTTTGATGATGATAATGAGTTTCCTACCATAACATAGATCATACTGATTTCCTATTTCCATGTCTCTGAGGACTTAAACATGCTCAAATGTATTTTTTAATCTTAAATTTAAGCAAAATGTCATTTTAATTCTCATAATGCTATTTTGGATTATATTTTGGTCAAGATTCTTATATGTGATTCCTATATAAATCAAAGTGAAATACATTAAGGTCTTTATGATATTCCTTTTTTTCTAGAAATGTGTCTTTTTCCAGTTGTACCTGAAATATTATTAACATAGAAAGCAGTGATCTAGAATCTGTCAGTTTTATATGTCTAGGAAAAACTGATAAAAGTTGTTTATTCTTTCTTCATAAAAATAATATAAGCACATAAAATCTGATCCAATTTTAAGACATTTGGGTNGTTGAAGGTATTCAAAGTAAATACATTTATTATGTCCTGTGTCACTATTATACTGTACTCAACAGCAAAACTCAAACAAACAAACTGTGCCTATTCCTGTTTTCTGCAGCCTCCCCCTCGGCCACACATTCCTGATGTCCGCAGTCCTAGGGCTGTATACACACATTTTTTTCTCTTTATTGAAACCTCCTAGTGGAAGGGAACTTTTAAGAAAGTATTTGTTGACTAGCCCCTAGAACCCTAGAAATCTACATTAGAAATTCATATTAATGAATTTAAATTAAAAAAACCTCATAAATTCTGTGAGACCTATTAAAATCAGTACTGAAATTAATAATGTTTCCATTAACCTGTTTCTTCATCAAGAGCCAGAACATGAGATAGCATCAAAATGGCATTGAGGCCAAGTTCACGATGTGAATAGGAGCCACTGAGCTATATGCTGAGTCCTTAGTTGGTTGTAGTCTACTCATTATCAACAAGAAGTATACTTGCTGAAAAACTGAAGAGACATTTATAAAACTAATATTTAAATCTATATATGGAAAAATATAACAAAGTATTTTATTGCCACTTAAGAGTTCATACTCTTTTTTGTTTCCCTTAAAAGATGACAAAAATTATAAGGGATTAAANTTTTAAAAGTGGCAAAAATCTTGAACATGTTTTACTGGCTCTTTGAGAATTTTATCTTTGCATATTTTGCCACCAAATTTAGAAAAAGTGAGCAGCATAACATTATCACTTATGGTATCACAGTTATTCCTGTCATATTATGATTAGCCCTGATTGAAATGACATTTCCAACATGTACCAAATTTGTGAAAATGGTAATTACATTCCGCATTTACATAAGGTTATTCTTTTAGCCTGCCAATTGGTTATACAAGTTTCACAGGCATCTTTAGAAATAAAACAAACACTGAACTCTATGCATTGTTATTTGGCAATAATTCCCTTTTATTTTATGTCCACCAGTAATTATTAGAGATAGGCAGATTTAAACTAATAGAAACAAGGGGAAATACCACATTAAATTAATGTGGAACAAGTTGGTATGAAAACGTTTTGCTTCTTTCCAAATAATGCACAACATGGAGGACTACTGGCTCTTGAATCCTATATTACGGTGTGCTCTCCCACATTAGCGAGCGGCGTGCATGGTTCACATGGGACAAGTAATCTCTTCCTGGTAATATTCAGCTATAAAAAAAGAACAACAACAGAAAAAAAGTACCTCTCCTGGAATATAAGAGTACACAGATTAAAAAAAGAAAGAAAGAAACTAAAATTCTTGTAGTGGTTACATGATGTTCCTATACAAATTGGGAATTAAAGTTCTGATATTTACTGAACACTTTCTATGAATCAAGCACAGTGCTAAGAAGTATCAGTCCTATTTCAAATAGCTGAATGGTAGTTACTGGGTCATTTATCCTGTTTGAGCCTCTTTTTCTCATTATTTACATGGAGATACAATTACTTCTCGAGTTTGTTGTCTCATATAAAATACCTCAAGTCAAAGGGTTTGGGTGAGAGTATCGTATATATTTCATCCAACATAAGGACTCCATTTGGCAACATCTTATTCTTCATAAAAGGGAAAGGTGGCTATTTCACAAAGGTGGGTGTTTTGTGGGGGCAGGAGAATTGTTTAGTCTTACCTGTAAAACTTGCCCTTTCCTGGGGCACCTGTGTGGCTCAGTTGGTTAAGCATCAGACTTTGGCTCAGGTTGTAATCTCACTGGTCATGAGTTTGAGCCACACATCAGGCTCTCTGTCGTCAGCATAGAGCCCAATCTGTCTCCCTATCTCTCTGTTCCTCTCCTATTTGCTCTCTCTCTCTTTCTAAAAAATAAACATTAAAAAATGTAAAACTAGCCCTTTCCTGAATGCAAAGTTTTTATTATCAGACAAATGAGTATAGATTTGTGTCAAGGTGAGCCATGAATTTTGGCCCAATCAATGTGTGTCCATTTTTCAAAAATGAGAACTAACACTGAACCTTTCTCATCAGATTATGGTAACAATTAAAATAGAAAATTAAAAAAAGAAAAGAAAGAAAGAAAGAAAGAAAGAAAGAAAGAAAGAAAGAAAGAATATAAAAGTAAAATGTTACGCAAAATGCAGTCACAAAATGAGAAAAAATATTTCACATGTTAAAAAAATTATTGTACACATTATTGTTACCTCACAGGATTCGTGGGGGACAAAAAAAGAGAGAATATAGAAGAAGGCAAGTGAAAACTCTTTCCCATATTATGCA
>NW_027529794.1:839320-846868 GCF_008692635.1 Crocuta crocuta
CCTAGGGTTGAAAAAAATTATCTATGTTCCCAGCAGATATATTGTATTTAATGTGCAATCATGTCCTCTTTTACTTAATGTTAACTACTGATCCCTCAGGGAATGCAACAAATCAACAAATATATAGTGTGGAATCAGAAGCATAAATTTTGATAAATTTTATGAAGCTCCTTAAGGTTTTTCTTTCCGATTCAAACTGCTGTCACAGCTACAACAATTTTTATCCTTCTGTCATGCATTTGTAGANCCATTATGTATAAAAATATTTTCTAGCAAATAATTATCTATGAATAATATTCTTCAAAATAAAATAAAGAAAATTACAGCATTCATGAACTAAGTACCTCTGATGAACATTTTAAAAGCCAAAGGTGGCTAATTTCCTAGACGAATTACTAGAAAACATTGATCTCCCGATCTCTGAGGGATACAAAAATATAAACTTGTTTCCACTGTCATGTTAACACTGCTGTCTTTGACAGTCATTTTGCATATTTTCTAGCATTTTTCTTGACACCATTAAAAAGCTGTCAGCCATGTTATTCTTCTAAACCGGTACTCAGGATTTCAGCATTTGTGACACAAGATCCCAAAATATTTGGGGAGGATTACAAAATTTCTAGAATCATGATTTACTTCCAAAGAAAACAAAGTAATTGATCCTGCCGAGTTATTATTCTCACTTTATAATTGAATATCACAAATAAAAACACACACTCTTAGGCTTTCTGTCTGCCTTTAATCTTCATTTTTCATAATGTGCCCCAGGACCTTTGGCAATGGTACTGGAGTGACGTTTTTCTGACCTTGAGGTCATCTAGGAAACTGATCATGTTTGACTTTTTTCATGTTCATCATCAGCAGTTCATGAATACTGTCATTTTCTGTGGCTCTGTGATGCTGACTATAGCACATTTCTTATTTCAAAAATAAAAAGATCCACTGTAGCATAAAAGCACATTTAGAAGGGTAGAGCAAATACTTGGGAACTGAGAAGGCAGCCAGAGAATGGCCTGAGGGCATTGGGATTACCCAGAAAAGAGGAGAGAAGGCAGGCTGTTGAAGATGGTCAGGGACCACACAGTCATGCCTGGAGCAAAGTAACACCAGGGAAGTAGTCATGATTTATTCAAATCGGAATCCTCTTACACTCAGCCCTTCCAAATTTATTTTCTTTATCTTCATCTCCATGCCTGCTACCTCCTGCCCCTATAACTACAACCCTTGGATTTTTCCTTGACAGAGCATACACTCTCTCTCTCTCTCCCTCTCTCCTCTCTTCTCTCAGTTCTCTTCTCTTCTCTTCTCCTCTTCTTCTCTCTCTCTCTCTCTCTCTCCTTTATTCCAGGACTTTACTTTATCCTAACATTTACTTCTCTTTTTGAGCGCATCTCATCCCACGTATACTACCTCAGTGTTAACCTATGATGCAAATATCACTGGGAATATCTGAAGAGCCTCATTCCTTTTCTTCTTTGAATCTAAGCTCCAGATAAGCAGGAATAAGTGACAATTTACTCTGCCCCATTTTATACTCCCTCTGATATTAGAATTACCTCTTAAAATGCTTTATCATGGGATGACTATGCTAGCAAACCTCTCTTGACTCCTTGTTCCAGCATTATGTACACACACCTTAAGGCTATTCCTTCAGTGACTAATATTGAGCTTTTGACTATTGCTCTTGGGTTGTAATCCTTCTCTTCAGGAAGATTTCTGTTCTGCCTGATGTGGGAAACAAAGGCAGAAGGAAATGGCAGATAGAACTAAATTTCCTTAAGATGTGCAGCCACTGACACATACTTGAGGCTGTCGCAGTAAAATGTTTCTCCAGGAACTCCTACTGTCTTATTGTGAATGTTTTGCTAGAGGGAAAAACCACCTTAGCTTGACAATAGCTAGGCCTCCACTACTACCCTGTGAGTCTTCTTTAGCATATGAAGATCTCACTGGAAACTTCCCCTGGACTTTACCTCCTCCAACTCCAAAGCTTATAACCATCTCTCCTCTTGATCCTAGGGCAGCTCTTCCTGCCCACAGATCCTGTCCCCGGGCTTCAATAAAATCAACTTTTTGCACCAGAGATGTCTTCAAGAATTCTTTTTTGGTCGTTGGCTCCTGACCCCATGAACCCCACTATCACCCCAAAAACCTCATCACTGCCTATACATTAGAATCACTAGGAGAACATTGAACCAGCAAAACATAAACACATTAAAAAGTACAGATTCCTAGGTTCCATCCCAGATCAATGAAATCAGTCTCTGGGAGGTTTGAACAAGTACTGGGCAATTATAAAAGGCCTTCCAAGTCACTCTAGGGTATAAACATATGTGATAAACACTAGACTATGTAAGACAGAAGCCTAATTCCTTACCTCGATATAAAAACCCCTTGAACCTCCAGTCGCAATCAACTTACCTTTACTAAAACATAAATTATTATTATCTCTTGAATCCTATTATTTATTATACTCTTTTATACAGATCAATCTTCTTCTGCTCCATCTGAACTTTTATCTGGAATCACATTTTTTCCTCACATCTGGAAGTCAGCATGGGAAATAGTAGCTTCCAGCCTTTGTATATACTTTTCACTTAACCTGGAATGATCTTTTGATTCTTGGCTGTCTGATGGATTACTATTCATCCTTTAAGGATTTGGTCAAACGTCAACTTCACTAGGGCAGGTTTTTAGACCTTTCTACATCTCCTGGGCTGCCTTGGCATGCCATTCCTATCCTTCCTGGAACACTATCCATGCCACACAGTAACATGTCTCTTTAAGGAGAAAAGTGAATAGACCTTTCATCTCTCCGTCCCTAACACACAGCAATGCACAAATCATATAGTATTTTAGTGGATATTTTAGAATGAGTGACTAAAAGAATGAACTGCTACATTAGGAATACTTAATTTAAAA
Source organism: Crocuta crocuta (assembly GCF_008692635.1). NCBI lineage: Eukaryota > Metazoa > Chordata > Mammalia > Carnivora > Hyaenidae > Crocuta > Crocuta crocuta. The sequence continues at coordinate 842,243 of NW_027529794.1, forward strand.
AAGAAGATATTTTATAGCCATAGCACTTTTACTAAGTGTAAGAGATAGACATCTCTACTAAGGACTTTACACACATTATTTCACTCAGTGCTCAAAACCGAAAGAAAAAGCTATGAATGACATCCTCATTTTATAACTTAGGAAACTCAAAGAGTTTGCCACCCAGATAGTTTAATTTCCAAGGCCTCTACATCAGTATGACTTTATTCTTCCAAGAAATCTTTTTCCAGAGATAATGCTATAAACTAATAATATATAGCTTCATTGGTGGCTTCAGGAAAATCCTGACAACACATTTATCTAAACAATATAGTGATCAACCAGCTGTCTCAAGGCAGTGTTGTTTATCTGGGAGCCCCTTCCATTTTCTTGGACAATAGATTGTTCAACTGGATGAACCTTTTCACTTAACTATACCTTTTTACTCAATAAGGCTTACTTCAAAACCCTGGACTCACTGGGTCTACCAATATATTGGTAGGAGATAAATATTTCTCCTGGCAATGCAGGAATAAATGCTGCAAGCTTCATTATCAGAAAATCAGAATTCAAGTTAACTTTTGAATTTAGAAAGAAAATTTAGAAGAGGATTAGAAGTTACTTAGGAGGTAGCAATAAATTGTTTATTGTCTTATTCTTCTGAGCTCTCTCATTATTTTGTTATCACATATATTTATTTTGATTTGAAATGTTTTTTTCTTTTTGTGGTGTAATTTCTCAACTGAGTGCCTCTTGGGACAATGACATAAAATACTTACCATTGTCATGCTTCCTATTCATTGCTCTCCATTATGTTAATGTTCACATTCCAAAGACAATTATTTCCATTTATTCTTCTCCTTACTCCATTAGCCTTCCCCATGCTGTCTCATTAGTCAGATTCCAGAAATGATTTTTTTGTCCTTTCTAAATTTCTGTTTTAATGTGTCTTTCTGTTGCTGTATGTTTTGTTTAGCTTTCTGTTCTCAGTGTCCTTGATTCCTGCTTGTTCAATCAACTATCATAGGAGAAAAAAGTCACAATATAATTTTCAAACATGTAAAAATATTAACTTCATACAAATATGCAGTGAACACATGTTGATGGTTTAGAGAGAACCAGAAGGATGACAGAGTTGGTTCTAAAAGAATACCAGAAACTGGTATTGTCATCAGTGATATTTACTAAGATGGCCTTAACATTTCCCTTAGCTTGACTAATGTTTAGACAGGTTTCCTCCTGCTTATAGCATCCCACTTCCCACCTTTCTTTTCTTAGAACAGTTACTTTAGGAAACTTGCAATTGTAAATTTCTTCTCTGCCCCTTTGAGATGTCAGTCTTCTACAAGTCAGAGATATCTTTCTCAGGCACTCAGAGCCATCTTTTTGAAATGTAATCATCAAGAAGGATAGCATTCCTATCTCCAAGTCTCTGCAACAGGATGGGAGTCTGACTGATAAGCACTGATTAGCAAACACAGATAGCCTAGCACATTAACCAACCATCCCCTGAATGTCTCTCTTTTACTAACTCACTCCAATGCTTAAAAGCTTCCCTGACTTTGGTTTCAACGGAGTTGAGTTTAATATCTAACCATTTTTGCATTAGTCTTGAATGAAGTCTTCTTGCTGTTTTTAACAAGTGTCCACTGCAATATCTCTCTGACAAAAGAAAAGGTGCTGGAATAAAACTGTAAAGTTAGATACAAAACTGTCTAATGTCTTACAGGGCAATAAAACTACAACCTTTGGAGTTTTCTTTTCTTCTAAAGAGAGCTAATTTGTATGTTCCCAGACAAAAATAATTTGCAACTTATCAGTGTGCTATAAGTTAACATCTCACTTTACAGAGTCTGAGATAATAACTCTCATGGTGGGTTTTAAAATAACTTAATTAACACTCTTATGGTTCCAGAAACATCTTGTCAAATACTGGTCAAGTTGTTTCAGTGAATTTTATTAATTATTTTTTCCCTAAAGTTTGAAAAGTCATGGCTTTATTTCCTCTGGAAGTTTTCTAATACCATGTGTTTAATCACTTAGTTATTTATCTATTTTCATCAATTTCTTTATTTCATCAATGCTGACATGTGCATTTTGCTCACATTTTATCAACTCCGAAACTGGAATGTCTTTTACAATTGCTGTGATAAGAAAGCACTGTGTCATAGTTTATTGGTAAAGATATCGATTGTGTCTCTTACAATATTTGGCATCTTAAATTCAGTGAAATGAGATAAGTGCCCGCAGAGAGAATTTATGAAGGTTGCTATCAAGGGAAAAAAATGTACAAGTGATGACAAGCCTTTCTGCTTATCAAAATAGACTTCTGCAATTGTGGGTCCAGTTACTTCAAGTCCACATGATGAATTAAAGTTTAGACCACCCTTTTGCACTGTGTATAGATCTATCTTTGTTTCCAAACACACTTCCTATAGATTTTTTTCTCTGCTGTTATGGCTTTTTCATGTCCTATTTTGTTTCATTCATCCCCTTATTTCAACAAAATGTACTTAAATTCATTAATTGTTTGTATGTATCGTGATTATTTTAGTGGTGATAATATATAAAATACAGAAAGCTTCCAAGGAAAATAAAACCATGCTTTCCCACATTTCAGGAAAAAAAAATTAAAGAAAAATGAAATCAGATGCCTCAGCAGTATTTGACAAGGTGTTTTCAAAACCTTCAGATAGTTAATTGAGTTACTTCAAAAGAGCATTAAAAAATGCATATAGAGGGTCATATGCCAAACTATATTTAGAAGAAGAGTTAACCAAATGGAGAGGGTAGAATAGAGACTGCAGACAATCTGAACAGTATAGGTACCAGTCCGATAACATGAAACAATAAAGCTTTAAGAATCTTTGGGTAGTTCTGAGTGACTAATGTGCGAGATGAGTAGAGGAAACTAGCTTGAGGGTACTCTGAAGTAACAGCTACAGAGGAAATGGTAAAGAGCCTTTGTGCTTTAGCAGAATTTGGATTTTATGTTGAAAAGTTGAGAAATCTGAAGGCTTTTTAAACAGGGAGGAATAAGTTCAGATATATTTTACAAGTATGAGGAGTACAAATATCTAATAGGGAGATTAGAAGCAATTAAACAAGTGGGAAATAACAAAAGATTAGATTAGCAAGTAGTAATGGACGCTGGGATCTGAAGTTCTGGTTTGCCACCAATCTGCCACGAAAAGCATATGGATCCTCTGGCCTCTGGATCCAATATCATCTCAACCAAATGTGTCATCCTCCTCAAAGAGATAGTGAGACTGAATTCATCATATCTGTCAGCCCTAGTTTCATAAACCGATGCCAAAATTTTGAGCATCCTTTACACCAAAACACACACACCTTTACTGCACTAGCATCTCCAAAATGCTCTATGACACATTCATTCAATCACTCACTCATTCATTCATATATAGTATCCACACAATTCTTTCAATGTAACCACTGGTATAACATCTCCATAATCATATAACTGTGCTAAATCCTCAGCATCTCCTCCTCTTCCTGGCGTTAATCAAATAAAACCTGGCTCTCCTCTGTGATTATCACTTTCCCTGCAGACATCTCAAGTGGTGCATATTTATATATACCCTCACAGTCTGCACTTTGGAGAAAGAAGCTGGGATTGCTGTTCGTTTTCCATTGTGGCTCCCAAATAATAACTCATCCACTCTCTTCTCCAAAATCCTGCTCTTTGGAAATGTATGCCAGTTGCTTCTATAATCTTTACCTCACTCTGCTGTCATTTTCCAACCTCCTTCAAGGAAGATTTTAGCACCTGCTTTAAACATTTCCTCTTCGACTCTAGATGCTGGCAAGGATGTGGATAAATGGGCACCCTCCTACACTGTTGGTGGGAATGTAAACTGGTGCAGCCCCTCTGGAAAACAGTGTGGAGGNAGGCCCAAATGTAATCTTACCCTTCTGGTTTTGTTTCTTAGACATTGTGGCTTCTTTGATCTCAAAAAATACAGATGAAAAGTAAAAAAAACAAAAACAAAAACAAAATTTCCTCTTCACACCAAGCTCTGTCATCAATCTTGGTGTCTTCAAGATCTAAGAGCACAGTTCATCATAATACCATTTATGTTCATCAGGATAGGCTATATTATAAATTACCCCCAAATCTTAGCGGGGTCTCACTACAGCTTCAGTCTAACTACAGGTCACCTATTCTTATTATTTCCCAAATAAACAAAGGTTTATTTTCCACTCCAGGTTGTGTTTGACATAGGTTTGTTGAGGTGATGCTATATTTCCTCACTCCAAGACTCAGATTTGATTAGTTCAATCATCAAAGACTCAGAATAATTATAATTTCACACAACACCATGAATCTTTCCTTTTTAACAGCAGTTTTAATTTTAATTTTGCAGGTATTTTTGTGGCTCGTGATTGTGTTCCTTGCTACATAAGGCCTATGAGGGCAGAGGCTATGTCTGGTTTTGCTATGTCTTAGATTCTTTGGTGATTAGTCCAGTGTTAGGCACATAATAGGTATGCAATAGATACTTACTGAATTAAATAATGGATGGAGGGATAAAGAGATAAATGGATGCTTAGATTTAATTGATATTAATTAGAGACAGAGTGAGGAGAAGAAGAAAAGAGAGCAGAGGAAGGCTTTGGGGAAGAAGT
>NW_027529794.1:847460-848937 GCF_008692635.1 Crocuta crocuta
CCATTGAATAGGAGGTGCTTCTGGGAAATCCAAGAATATGTGACCTGTAGTTAGACTGAAGCTGGAGAGGAGAGTTAAGAGTAGACACACAAACTGGTCAATTATTACGATGAAAGCAGCAGGTGATTTAAAAGCAATAAGTGCTTGCATATGGCATTGATTACATTAATGGCTCCAATTAATGGCTCCCCTATATCCAGGCACCCAATGCAATGTCACTTTGTAGTTCGTCCCAACAAGGCGCAGTCTACTTCACTCCCCCTTGCCTCCGGGTTGGCTTTGTGACTTGCTTTAGCCAACAGAATGTGATAGGAGAGACTGATTTTATCAATTGAGGCCATGTTAGATGGGCCCATATACAGATAACCCCCAAACATGTTGGAGATTCCATGAAACATGAAGAGAACTTCCTAATGACCTACAGTTGACAGCAGATACATAAGAGAGCCCACATGATCTAGAGACTCATGACCACTATCAAATGCTTATTGTTTTAACCCACTGGTTTCTGAAGTGATATGTTATAAACTATTATCTTACTGATAAATGAAAGATAAATACTACAAGAACTACATTTAGAGAACTATCTAAATTTCTGTGACCTTAATTCTTTTCTAATTATGGAAAATTTCAAATATATACAAAAGCAAAGAATACTACATCAGTCCCATATACCATCATCCGGTTTCAACAATTCTTAATATACTGCTGATTTAATTTCACCTCTACTCCTACCCACTGCTTTGACCACAACCTAAATTCTTCAGAAGGAAATTCCTGACATATCTTTTTTTTTTTCAAAGTAATTTTAAGTACATATTTTGGAAAAGACTACTGAATAATTTGGGAAAAAAACCAANAAATGTGTTTAAATTAATTCTTATATAAGCTTAAACTTCAAAAGCCAGAAATGAAAGAGAAAGCTGGAAAAGAAATATCTTCCTGATTGACAAAGGGGAATACTTAGCCCTGTGTATATTTGCATAGGGATGACAATATCTTTCTTTGTGAAAACAGAAAACAGGAATCAAAAAAGAGTTCCTACTCAGCCAAAGAAAAGAAAGAACAGATCTAATGCTAATCAGACTCCCAGATGAAAGTCAAGGCATTCTTGGGGAAAAAAAAATCAAGATTAAAGGTTATTTACCATAAGATAATTTACACATATATTGAGGGGAGGGGGATGTAACTCAATACCTAGCTCTAGTAACCTGGAGACTTTCTCACAGTTAAGTGTCCCATCAGCATGTGCCTGTGGAGGAGGAACAAATTCTCAGTAGCACAGACAAAGAAGAGGTTTACTGAGACAGAAATAAAATTGCACTTTTAACTCTTCTATGTATATTTTTTCCTCAAAATATGTATGTAGTTATTAAGTGATTTAGTCGACTGAAATGTTTTAACAAAGATTTTTTTGGGGTCAAGAAATAAATTGGTATTAAGTATGTACTAAATACAGATATTTTAAAAAGCCACT
>NW_027529794.1:849439-850522 GCF_008692635.1 Crocuta crocuta
TAAGTGGCAGTTTCCCAAACATAGTACGGGAAAAATGAAAGGTCGCCAAATAGATTCACTCATTCATTAGTGATAAACAACTTGATAGGTCCAGGGCCAAAACATGTGATGTGATTTCTATTTTAAAGTGAAAATTTTGTGCCAGGTTTACTTACACTTTAGTTCATGTAAACTATACAAAGTTGCTTCGATATTTATTCCCACTTTTTTTTTTCATGAGAACCTCTGAGAGATTAAGAATATCACCCAAGCTTCACATTGTTAGAAATGTGAAGGCCGAAGAACCAGAACATGTCATCTGGTGTCTAGCCAGTGTCTATACTGCTATAATATAATACTTCTTTATAGTAAATACAATTATAAAAGGGGCTTCAATATTGGTTTTACATACATACCAAATCTTTTTGATGCTGCAAAATGCATTGGAAAGTGAGTACTGAGCAACCAGGAACGGATTTGTCTATCTTTGAGCCTAGAGAAAAAGCTGCAGTTTAAAAGTAGCTACCATATAAAACAAACAAACAAACAAACAAAAAAACCCACACTAGAACATTGCCAAATGGTGAGAGTGGGTACTGGAATGCTTTCCAGGTAAGAGGGGCTGATAAATGAAGTCAATGCATATTCCAGGTGTCCTAAGTGACCTGCCATTCCAGTGAACCCCAGGTCCCTAGCCCACACAGTCCCAGTTGACCCACCAAAGTGGACACAGAGCATGTACAGTGGGACAACCGTGGCTGGTGTTTACTACAGCCTCAACATTTGAACCAAGATGAAACAGGTGCAAAGCACCCTGGAACAATCCAGACCCATGCCACTCCAGCTTCAGTTTGCAAGAACACCCCCAGGGCAGAGCACTCTGAAACATCCTGGCTGACATCTGCTTTGGATACAACTGCTGTGCCAGGATACTTCCTGAATGAAGTGTCCCAGGAACTCCTGACCCATGCTTGCATCAGTTGCAGCCATCCCGCCAGGGCATTCCCTGTGTGTAGTGCCCAGAGCACTGCCACTTGCATCAGCTTCAGCTCCAGTCACATTACCTACACTGAGCACCTTGGGGTACCCTGGCTTATATCCAAG
>NW_027529794.1:850719-851591 GCF_008692635.1 Crocuta crocuta
CCGGCAAGTCACTTTTGGTGTGGAAAGCCCCAGGACAACCCCAGCTTCCACCTATTTCAGCTTCAGCTGTCCTGCCAAGGTAGCCTCAGCACACAGAATCCCAGGACATTGTGGCCTGTTTCACTTCAGCTTCAGCTGTCTTAACAGGGTACCCGCTGTGTGGAAATCCCCAGGACCCTCAGCCACAGGTCCAGCCAGCCAGCAAAAATCACTAAGCAAACACAGTCTACATAAGGGGATGACCATACACAAGACCCATCTTTCAAGTTTAGGAGAAGTAGCTGTTTCACCTAGTACAGAAACAAACACAGAAAGTCAAACAAAATGGGAAGACAGAGGAATATATTCAAAAAGAAAGAACAAGACAAAACCTCAGGAAAAGAACTAAATAAAACAAAGATAAGCAATAGCTGATAAAAAATTTAATGATATGACCATAAAGATGCTCACTGGGCTGCAGAGAAGAGTGGAAGAACTCAATGAGACTTTTTATAAAGAGATAGAAAATATAAAAAAGAAACGATGAGAGTTGAAGAATGCAATAGTGAAATAAAAAAGCAACATCAGAAGGAACAATACATTCTCAGATGAAGAATTTATCAGTAATCTGGAAAACAGGGTAATGGAAAGCACCGGAGTTGAACATCAAAAAGAGAAAGAATTTTTTAAATGAGGATGGGTTAAGGAATACCTGGGACAATATCAAACAAGCATTCACATTATTGGGTTGGCAGAGGAAGAGAAAGAGAAAGGGTAGAAAACTTACATGAGGATAATAGCTGAAAATTTTCCTAACTTAAAGAAGGAAATAGACCTCGAGAAGTACAGAGAGTTCCCAATAAGATGAACCAAGAAGGTCCACACTGTGGGAA
>NW_027529794.1:851643-852502 GCF_008692635.1 Crocuta crocuta
TGCACTTTCTGTAGAGTGTAATGTGGAGCTCAATCCCATGACCCTGGGATAGTGACCTGAGATGAAATCAAGAGTTGAGCACTCAACCAACGGAGCCACCCAGGCACCCCAAGAGAGAATTTTAAGAGCAACAAGAGAGAAGCAAAAAGTTACCTATAAGAGAAAACCTATAAAGCTGTCAGCTTACTTTTCTGCAGAAACTTAACAAGTCAGAAGGGAGTAAAATGATATATTCNAACAAACAAAAAAAAAAAGAGAAATTTATCACCACTAAACCAGCCTTTTAAGAAATGTTAAAGGGATTTCTTTAAGTGAAAAAGAAATAGCTACATAAGAAAATTATAAATAAAAAGATGTAAAATAAGACACTCTATACATAAAATGTGGAGGAGGGAGTAAAAAAAAAAAGAAAGAAGTTTTTTTTTTCCCTAAAGAATGAGACTGAACTTAAATGACCATCAAATTAATATAGACTGTTATATATTTATGATATTATATATGAACCTCAAGGTAACTGCAAACCCAAAACCTATAAAATATGCACAAAAAATAGAGAGAGAGGATTTCAAACATAACACTACAGAAACACAGCAATCAGAAAGAAAGAGAGCAAGAGAAGAAAGGACCAGAGAAAAACTATGAAAACAACCAGAAAACAAATAACAAACTGGTAAGAAGTGCATACCTATCAATCATTACTTTAAATGTACATGGCCCAAATGCTCCAACCAAAACACATAAGGTGGTAGAATGGATAAAAACAAGACCCACCTATATGTTTTCCACAAGAGACTCACCTCAGACCTAAAGATACAAACAGAGTAAACGTGAAAAGATGGAAAAATATTTACCATGCAAA
>NW_027529794.1:852688-856421 GCF_008692635.1 Crocuta crocuta
GGTAGCAGTACTTATATCAGACAAAACATATTTTAAAATAAATACTGTAATGAGAAACAAAGGAGGGTATTACATGACGATAAATGGATCAATCCAGTAAGAGTATATAACAACTGTAAATATCTATGCTCTAAACACTGGAGCATCTAAATACATAAAGCAAAAAGAGAAAAAAGAGTAACTGGTGGTAATGCAATTATAGCAAGGGACTTAACACTCACTTGCATCAATGGATAGATCATCCAGACAGAAAATCAATAAGAAAACAGTGGGTCTGAATGAACCATTAAACGGATATAACTGATATATACAGAATGTTCTATCCAAAAACAACACAATACACATTCTTTTCAAGTGCAAATGGAAGATTCTACAGAATACATATGGTGTGCCACAAAAGAGGCCTCAATACATTTTTATGTTAATTACATACAGTGCAATATTGGTTTCAGGATTATAATTCAGTGACTGATTACTTACATACAACACCCAGGGCTCATCACAATAAGTACCCTCCTTAATACCCATCACCCTCCTAGACCATCTCCCACCCACCTCCCAACCATCAATCCTCAGGATCCCTTGTGCACTGCTAGTGGGAATGTAAACTGGTGTAGACACTGTGGAAAGCAGTATGGAGATTCCTCAGAAAATTTACAATAGAAAGACAACAGCATCCAGTAATTCCACTTATGGGTTTTTACCCAAAGAAAACTAAAACACTAATTTTAAAAGATACACATACCCCTATGTTTATTGCAGCATTATTTACAACAGCCAAGATACGCAAGCAACCCAAATATCTATGGATAAATGGATAAAGAAGATGTGACATGTATGTGTGTACACACACACACACATACACACACACACACACACACACACACACACACACCAGGATATTATGCAACCATTAAGAAGGATAAGAATGTACCATTTGTGACAACATGAATAGACCTAGAGGGTATTATGCTAAGTGAAATAACTCAGACAGAGAAAGACAAAAACCATAGGATTTCATTCATATGTGGAATTTAAGAAACAAAACAAATAAAGGGGGGAAAAAGGAACAAACCAAGAAACAGAACAAATTGATGGTTACCAGAGCAGAGGTGAGTGGGGAATGGGTAAAATAGATGATGGGGATTAAAGAGTAACTTTTCATGATGAAATATAATATAAATAATTATGTTATTTATTTATTCATTTGTTTTGTTTTTACATTCCACAAGTAAGTGAAATCATATGGCATTTGTCTTTCTCAGTACGACTTATTTCACTTATCATGATATTACCTAGGTTCATCTGTGTTATTGTGAATGGTAAGATCTCATCCCTCTTTGTGGTTGAGTAATAATTAATAATTATTGGAATGTAAAAACAGAACAAATGAATAAATACACAAATAGCAGAATCAAACCTATAAATACAAAGAACAAGCTGATGGTTGCTAGAAGGGTAGAGGGTAAAAGGATGGGCAGAATGGGTGAAAGGGAGTGAGAGATACAGTTTCCAGTTATGGAATGAATAATCATGGGAACAAAAGGCACAACACAGGAAATACAGTCAGTGATACTGTCATATCACATTTATGGTGACACATGGTAGCTACACATGTGGTGAGCATGATATAATGTATAAACTTGTCAAATCACTATGCTGTACATTTTAACCAATGTAACATTTTGTGTCAATTATACTCAAAAAAAAATTTAAATCTATCTAATCTCTAGGAAGTCATCAATGATGATTCATCCCTAACAATGAATCCATAGTCAGATCCTATTAAAGTGATGATCTGGCCTTCTCTGGATTCCCATTATTATGGCCTAAGTCCAGACCTTCAGTGCTTCCCATCTGATTAGCTCTTGTAGCTGATGATGCCAATACCTCATCCATACAGCTACCATATGAAGGCTGCTTCCTACAAACACCTGAAACTCTCAGTCTGAGGACTTTCATCTGGCCTTGGGACCAAGGTCAGTCTGCATGAAGACAACCCAGAAATGCTCAAGAGATAATGCTTCTAGAAGAAGCCCTTAATAAGGGACAGATGTGGAATTAGAGGAAAAATAGCCTAGCTTCCTCTCCCCTTTGTTGTGACAACGCTGAGGGTGTGTCTACATTTTCTCCCAGAGTTTTCCAGGGGACCTCATTTACAAAATTGCCCGCAGGAGTAACTGGCTTTATAATAAACATTTTAATGACTTCCTTCTGGTCCCCATATCATTTCTCTAATGATTCTTCCTGAGGGTCTCTTCTTGGGGAATACAATCTAAGACAACTCTGTAGTTAAGTGCTGCTCAAAACTCTCGGTCAATTTCTTCACACACTGCTGCCAAATGAGTGCCCCAAAATTCAAATCTGATTTTGTTATCTATCTGCTTAAAGAATTTCATTGGCTCTCTATGTCTTTTGGTATAAAGTGCTACTTCTTTAGTTCTGTATCCAAGATCATGAACTGATACTTTCCTACTTCTATGGCTACATCTCAGAATACCTCAAGTCGTGGACTTTACTATAGTCAGAAAATTAGAAGGCATGTATAATGATTCCAGCCTTAGACTATTTCTCTATGATCTCTTCCAGGCCTCCTTTTTCATCTAGCTAAGTTTTACTCCTGCATCAAAACTAAACACTTAAAGAAGCCTTTATTGATTTTTTTCTGAATCACACAACTCATCTATATGTCCATTATACTCTGTTGTTTCCTCTCTCATAGCCTTTGTTATATTAGACATAAATTGTTGACTTAAATAGTTTTCTCCTTCAAAGACTATCAGATTCTTCAGAAAGGAAACTCTGGCTCCGATTATTAGCCATCACCTGGTGAAGAAGAGCTCTTAGAAATAATTTATTAAATAACCATCAGATGACTAAACACCCAGAGCAAATTTCTCTATGGCATTTAAACCAACCTGGATCACTATCTCCATCTCCTAAGGAAAAACTAAAACTTGTGAGCTTTGGATTCTATTCACAGATATTTCTCAAATCTATCTACAAGCTTCCTTTCTAACTTCCCATGTACCACTCTGCACTTTTCACTCTGGCTAAATACATCTGTTGTTCTTACCTTCACGAAGCACCTTTTCCCAAATCACCGTGGTAGCCACTGAGTCATTTCCACTGTGTAAAACAGAATGTCCTTTCCATTGCTCTGTCAAAAAATTGCATCTCATGCATGCTCAATGTATCCTGTCCTGTGTATCCATCATGCATCTTTATGACTGCAATTGCACTTTGTCATCAGATCTCTAATAGCATTTGCCATACAGTGATACAGATAATTGTTTATGGGTCTGTCTTTCTTCATTGGCTGTGGTGTCTTCAGGCCAACTTGTGTCTTCTCCATTTTTCTCTCTATCCTCAGACAAAAATGTGTCTAATGCGTAGTGTTTGATAAATCTTTGTTGAAAGTACAAATAAACAAAATAGAACAATATTCTAACTGAATTGCATATACTAAAATATGAATATATGTGTTTAAGTATATATGGATGTCAGTTTGTATACTGTGTAATTTTCATGTTAGGTACTGATGAACAATCTAAACGTGTATAGCATGATATCTGATGATCAGGTACTAGCAATGAATCAAATTTTAAAGAAAATTACAGACATCTTGTGGAAAACAGTATTTTTATGTAAGCAACAGAGAAAAGGTCTGGAACAAGGGACATAAATCTCCCCTAATAGGAAAGTAATCCCAAAGGTAGTGATTAGAATATGT
>NW_027529794.1:856450-856750 GCF_008692635.1 Crocuta crocuta
TGTAAAGACACCAACAAAAACTATAATTCTTTTAATATCAGAGGTCTAGTTACAGCTCAAAGCAAACAAGTCTACAAGCCTCACATTGAAACAAATGAGAGAATTCAGAGCTGCCAATTTTAAATTTTTTTTTAATGTTTTTATTTATTTATAGAAGAGAGAGAGAGACAGCATGAGCAGGGGAGGGTCAGAGAGAGAGGGAGTCACAGACTGAAACAGGCTCCAGGCTCTGAGCTGGCAGTCAGCACAGAGCCTGACGCGGGGCTCGAACCCACGAACCGCGAGATCATGACCTAAGTG
>NW_027529794.1:856844-859716 GCF_008692635.1 Crocuta crocuta
AAGCCTCTGCAAACCAGGGAAGCCACAAACAACTCTTGCTGATGAGGAAATTATGGCAATTACCAAAATTGTCAAGGGAAAGGCATGACAATATATAAAAATTTCATGGCTTGACTTTAAGATCAAAAATTAATATTCATGATAAACATCAGAGTCAAGGACATAGAGCTGTGCACTCTGGAGTTAAAGGTCTTAAAGTCTAATTTTAGAGTAGTCATTAAGTACTGTTTAGACAAACAAAAATGGTATTTTCTCCAAGGGGACTATTAGGGTAAAGAGAGAGCTGTCACATTCACCTAATTAATGAAAACAATATTCAGTGATCAAAAAGTTTGATATTTTTGAATTTTTACTTTGTAAACCAAAACCTTTGAACAGACATTCATAGCAGCAAGTTTCATTAGAAGTATGATTACTTGGAAATTCCAATTTAGGAACCAGAACAACATTTTCTTTCTTTTGTACAAGATATCTACATGGAATTTCTACACCATGTCAACAAGGTTAACACATAGGCTGTTACTCTGCACACTATGGGTTTCCTTAATTAAGAACTTTTCAGAAGGTTGAACAATCTGCAGTGCTCATTCATTTGAAGATCACAGCAGTGGAATCTGGAAGGCACCCTGCTATGACTTCACTTCCTATGATTCCATTTGAAAATTAAATTTAGCTAAAAAGGTAGTCTTTGTAAAAACATTAACTAGAGAATACATTTTTAACATAAGTTAGAAGGAAGATGTATCATTTATATTCAATCTTCTAATATTTTAGAAGGAGGTATATAACTTGTACTCCTTCACTTTCAATCTACTGTGTGATGGGTACTATGTCAGCTGCTGGGTGCCCTCCATCAAAAAATTCTTCATACACTATGGCTTTATAAAGCACCTTGCTGTCCTTCAATTTGTTGGGCATGTAACTCTCTTGAAAGGATCACCAACACCTGAATATAAATTCTCAAACTTAATGGATAAACAAAGTTCTACATTCATGTTGAACCATCAGATTCCTGGTCCTTGTTTCCCCCAAAATTCTGATTCAACAAGTATGTGGTGGGATCCAGGAATCTTTTTTTGTTTTTGTTGTTAACTAGCACCACTAGTGATTTTTAAAATCTAATTATACATCAGACCATAATTTTAGAAACACTGAGCAGTGGTTTTCAAGTTTGTTTTTGTCACAATTCTCTTAGAAGAGCTTGGAAAAATACTTTGAGTGTTTTAGGTTAACATTTATTATTTTGTAAAGTTAAAGACATTTATTTATTTGTTAATAAGAAGGAGAAAATATCAAATACTATAAGAACTGAAAAAAGATAATTGGAAAAGTATTTCATTGCATGATTTAACAAAATAGGCTTTAACTGTTGGGGGGCATAGTGCACATCAAATATGAAAGAAAACAGGTAAAATTTATGCCTGGATTTTATCAAATGCATCTTGAAAATATGATAGTTCTATAAAACATTCCAATTACATTTATGCCAATGTCACTACTATATATTGCTTTGACTAATCTGAATTAAGAATATACCAATTTGGATTAAAGCTTCAAATTTATCAGAAATACATTAATACAGACAGGAGAGGAAGAATCCTGAATTTAAAAGACCTGGTTTTTTAAACTAATATTTCAGATTATCTCTTTGTTTGGCACCTTGATCTTTTTTATATCCTGGGGCAATACGTCATAGTGCAATTTGGGAAGGGTGAAAGGTGTGCCTTTCTTTTGTAAAATGAAAAAAAGTTCTATTTTGAGTTCTCNAGGCAATTTTAGATAAGAGTTACATATGGGAATTGAGCTTCAGGAGATGAATTCCCTTCTAATGACTTCGTGGCACACCCTTTGGAAATTCTTTGTGTAACTCCAGAAATACCTGGATTTCAGTTGGAAAAACATAGTCTTTGAAGGTGAGCTATATACCAAGTATGCTAGGTTAGCCTGGGAGGTGACTTTAAGACACCCAGTTCTTTTCCTTCTTAAAAGCCAGGGCACAACTAATTGCTGTATCAAAGACTCTTCCAAAATAGACCTCAGCTATAGGAGGAGCCTAGTCTGGCTTGATCCACTGTTGTGCTCCTGATGTCTGGCCCAGTGACTGGTTTATAGTAGGTGCTTAATAATCTGGAAAATACATTCAATTCACTGTGAATACGGTATCAAAAATTACCAGCCAAATTAATCACAGCAACTTGATGTAACTGTAAAACTTCTTCAATAACAGAAATAGTATTTTTGTTTTAATGAAAATTAATGACTAGTTTACCACTTAGTAGATTGATTTACAGAGTCAAAGCCAAAAGTCCACCCCACCTTAGTTGTAAATATTCCTTCCTCGGCTGTTATTAACCACATGGCTCAGCCTCAGCTGCCGGAAGTACCTTGCCGGCCTCCCTCTCTCCTCTCTGGGTTCCTCCCTCCTCCTAGGTCTCTGGGGTGGCTTGGGCTCAGGGCTGAGTGAGGAGGCTTTGAGAGGCTCCTGGCTCCTACCCAGGCCTCCCCGCAGTGTGGGCCCCAGATGGCCATCACTATGTAGGTATGTAGACTACATGNGTAAAAATATGTTGTGATATGATTTAATAATTCTTTAAATACAATAACCATCAAAAATGAATTGAAATAATTATGTAAAAAACTTACTTATTTGAAGCAAAAAGAGGAGGAGGGTCTGCCTGATATCTCAAAAAATAAGTCAATTATAAAATATTTTTAAAAATTTTATTAAAGAGCAAGAAATAAATATAATCGTATATTTTTAAAGTGTACAGTGTGATGATCTGCTATATATGTACATTGTGGAATGATTACCAAGATCAAGATAATGAATATATCCATCACTTAATTATAAAGAAATATTTATGAATATCAG
>NW_027529794.1:859777-861978 GCF_008692635.1 Crocuta crocuta
TAGCTTGATTTTCACTTTTTCTAAATAATAGTTTTGTGGTTGAATATCCTTTCTACATCTATGTTACATGAATTCTAGGCTAAATAAGACCTGTATATACATATACATAGCATAGTTTATAGTCTAGGAAATAGTCAACAATGATGTGCCATTACCATTTTCAAACAAACACTAAGATCCACATGTAATTATTTACAATTAAATAACATTAAAATTTTAGTTCTTCAGGGGCACTAAGACCATGGAGTTACCTTGTGAAAAGAAGGCACAGGCTGAGAATGGCAGGGTATAAAGCAATGTGGNTATGAGGAATTAAACTCTCTTACTTAAGCCACTTTTCTATAATATAAGATATAACTAATTTTGTGATATTGCCTTGAAAAGATGATATTTTCTTCTCCTTTTTTTTCTTTTTCAGCTTTATGACCATACATTTTCCTGAAACTATTGGACCGGACTTCAAATGTTACTCATTCACTCTATAACCTTGAGTCTTTTATAGGACTGTCTTTTATGACCTTCATGGGAGAAAATGGATAGCTCCAGATTTATAATTGTGAGATATAATGAAATCAGTTAAATGCTTATTCAATTACCTCTTTTAAGTGTTTGTTTTATAACCTGGGATTTTATATCGTGAAGCAGTTACTAAATGGAGACCTGCCTGAAAGCCAGAAATACTACTGTAAAACTTGAATAAATCTAGGCCACAGCAAATGGATGAGAACAGTCATACTGATTTTTCACCTAAGATATAAAGAATGTGAATATAAGGAGTCTGTATGTATCTTGATCATGGTAAACTTGTGATCTATTTATATCTTAGACATTGAAAAATTTTCTAGGAACCAGAATGAAAAATATTTGAAAGATCAGCTATTTATCAGTAAATTCCTCTTCAAGAAATGTTGATGAGGTAATTCTATAATTGCTTGTGAATGTGACTTAGAAACTGAGCAAAGGCACTACTGAGGGGAAGATATATATGCTAGGGATAGGTATGGTGGTACTGAGATTATGAATATTTTTTAATTCATTCAAAATTTTAAAGAAGGCAGGTTGTGGAAACAAAAAAAAATCATAGGTTGTTGCAGCAACTTCTTACTTGACATGTTTCTGGAGGCAACATAAATAAAAGCAAAACTGACCTATTGGGACTTCATCAAGATAAACAGCTTCTGCACAGTGAAGGAAACAAACAACGAAACTAAGGCAAATGACAGAGTGGGAGAAGATACTTGCAAATGACATATTGGATAAAGGGTTAGTGTCCAAAATCTATAAAGAACTCACGAAACTCAACACCCGAAAAACAAATAATCCAGTGAAGAAATGGTCAGAAGATATGAATAGACACTTTTCCAAAGAAGACATCCAGATGGCAAGCAGACACACAAAAAGATGCTCACCATCACTCATCATGAGGGAAATATAGATCAAAACCACAATGAGATACCACCTCATACCTGTCAGAATGGCTAAAATGAACAACTCAGGAAACAACAGATGTTGGTGAGGATGTGGAGAAATGGGAACCCCTTTGCACTGCTGGAGGAAATACAAATTGGTGCAGCCACTCTGGAAAAGAGTATGGGGATTCCTCAAAAAATTAAAGTAGAACTACCCTATAACCCACCAATGGCACTACTAGGAATTTATCCAAAGGATACAAAAATGCTGATTCCCAGGGGTACATGCACCCCAATGTGTATAGCAGCATTATCAACAATAGCCAAATTATGGAAAGAGCCCAAATGTCCATCAAATGGATAAAGAAGATGTGGTACATGTATACAATGGAATACTACTTGGCGATGAAAAAGAATGAAATCTTGCCGTTTGCAACAATGGGGGTTGAAGTGGAGGGTATTATGTTAAGTGAAAAAAAGTCAGTCAGAGAAACAAGAGATATCATATGGTTTCACTCATATATGGAATTTGAGAAAGTCAACAGATGAAGAGAGGTAGGCAAACCATAAGAGACTCCTAAATACAGAGAGCTGAGAGTTTCTGGAAGGGAGGTAGGTCATGGGATGAGCTAAATGGGTGATGGGAATTAAGGAGGGCATGTTTGGGGCTGAGCAATGGATGTCATATGTAAGAGATAAATCAATGGGTTCTACTCCTGAGGCTAAGACTACATCGTATGTTAACTAACTAGATTTAAAAAAAAAAAAAAAAAAAGAAAAACAACATTAATC
>NW_027529794.1:862021-871354 GCF_008692635.1 Crocuta crocuta
GGTTACCAAGTAAAACTAAAACAGAATACTGGGTCATTTCAGTATATGTGGCAAAAATGCCTACTAATTGTCCCTCAATACCCTCAATATCTGTCTCCTCTTCTTTGTCAGTAAGGTAGATGTTTTAGGTATCCCACTCAGAATTTCTTCACTAGCTTTTATACCTATTCCCCAGCTGCTGTGGGTGTTGATTGGTCAAGGCTCACAACTCTACCCTCTTCTTGAGAATTGCCTTAGCATGACAAGAGCAACTTGAACAGAAATGACTAAACAATGTGGGTCCTGGAATCTTACTTCAAGGCAGAATAAATTCTGTGTTAAAATTTATATTCCATGGCTCCCAGTGGGATCAGGCTGAGGCTAGACTTTTGAAAACACATCTTTGTCTGGTATTTTCCCCTGTATGTTTACTCCTGAGAGCACTCTCTCCATATTTCACTTGCACAAAAATCCCCATCTCAGGCTTTTCTTCTAGGGAAATGAATTTAGGGTTCTCAGTAATACACCTTCTGTATTGTTATCAGGTACATGGACACTAATAATAAAAACTACATAACTGAGCCACCACTACAGTGTGATATAATTATGTGAACAAGCTCTGGCCTATGAGATATAAGTACAAGGGATGTAAGTAACCTATGGAATTCATTCTTAAAGGTGGAAAGGATCATGTTTTTTGTTCCTTCCTTACATTTTTCTGCTTATAATAGCATGGATATGACGGCTAAAGATTCATCTTGGAAATTAAGGATGAGCACCAAACCCTAGGGACGACAGTAAAGCTACAGAAGAAACCTGAGGCCTAGATAATTATGCAGATACCATAGTAAGTCAGAACTTCAATTCAATTCTTTAAATTAGTGTTACTTATAAGATTATTGTTATATATAAAAACCTGCTCTCACCCTTAGACACGCTATTGGTACAAATGTAAATTGGCCCAATTGTTATATAACACAATAATGAGGTTCCTCAAAAAATTAAAAATAGATCTACCATACGATTTCTGGGTATATTTGCAAGGAAAATGAAAACAGGATCTCCAAAATATATCTGTATTCCCATGTTAGTGCAGCATTATTCATAAAAGCCAAGACATGTAAAAAACCTAAATGTGAATAGATAAAAAAGATGGGGGATATAGGCATACAACCCAATATTATACATCTACAAGAAAGGAGGATTTCCTGCCACTCATGACAACATGGATGGTTCTTGAGAACACTGTGCTAAATAAGACAAGTCAGACACAGAAAGACAAGTACTGCATGCAATCACTGATATGTATGTGAAATCTAAAAAAGTCAAACTCATTAAAAAACAGAGTAAAATGGTAGTTACCAGGGGATCTGGGGTGGGGGATATAACTGATATCATTTAAAGGTACAAACTTGCAATGAATAGTAAATAAGACATACAGATCTAATGCACAATGTATTGAATATAGACAACAATATTTTACTCTAGTCATGTAATATGACAAAAGTGCTAATACTGCTACAATAATCAAATTATATTACAATATATAAATATATCATGTTAGCATATTGTACACCATATATTTACACATTATATGTCAAATACACTCAATACAATTTTTTCAATTAAAAAAATAGCCTATTCCTCTAACTGTGACAAGTGATCAAAAGCTTTTTGTTTGTTCAGATCTCACTGGCCATATATGCATTATCTGAGATACAAAGGTGAACAAAACATTTATTCTCTGCACTTAAGAAGCTAATGGTCTAAAGCACAAAAGCAGCAATTTGAAAAGCAACTGGACCATACCCGAGTAAGATTCATTAGCTAATCTTAAAGTGTCTGGTGGAAGCATAGGGGTCAGCTGGGACTTTCTCTGGAAACGGAATGGATGGCAGGCACTATTTTTGCATTCTCACTTCACCTTGCTAGTGCTGGAACTGGGAGGTGCCATTTATGCACTCCTTCCACTTTGCTGGCACCAGCCAACTTGCCCCCATCCCCATGCTCTCCTGTGATCCTGCTCTCCTGCAGCCCTATTGCAGCCAGAGGGCCTGCCCTTTCCCTGTGCATTCCAAAAGCTCCCCTGCAGCCAGCAAGTTTGCTCACCCACATGCTCTCCCACAATCCCACTTCAGTTGATGGGATTGCCCCGGCCCTGCACTTGCCCATGGCTCTGTTGAAGCCAGTGGGCTTTCCCAGAACCCAGGCTCCTCTTGGGCCTGCTAAAGCCGGGGGGCATGTGAAGCCCACACAGGGGACATCCCTTGAGTGCCTGGCTCCAGTGATGACGGAAGCCTGTTTCTGGTCCCCATAAAACTGAAACAATCAGAGACAATTCTTGGCAGGCTACTATCACCAAGGCATGACACAGACAGCAAACTGAAACATACCCGACCTTCCTGTGAAAAAGGCCTTTTTACTTGCCCTGGAGCTTCAGACTGAGAGGCAAGCTTCACACATCTAGAGGCTATGGAGGAGTGGCCACAGAACACAGCCTAGGGGACACTATCACTGCACTCTCCTTTGGCCTCACTACAGCTTGATGACATTTCCCAAAAAGGAGCTTATACACCCATAAGGAGCCCCATGTTTGCAACTGTTGCCCAGGGGAAACCTCCAGATTTCCTGGTCTGAAGACCAGCTGAGGTTGATTGTGGTCCCATAGGACTGTATATATTTGCATAGTTAAAAGATGCTGCCTGAAAGTCTGGCTTCTAATCAGCCTGAAACTAGGAGCTAAATAAGATTCTTACCCTTGGATCACTGACAAGTCCTGGCATACCCTCAAGAATAAGGCATATCAAGAATAAATCAAGTGGTTTAAACAATCACAAAGGTATAAGAGACAACTAAGAACTAGTGCAATGTTGAACAATAAGGTTAATTGCTTATTACAAGGCTACTCCATCAACACTAAAAAAGGTAGCTGTTTCAGCTAATACTCAGAAACAAACACATTGAGTGAAGCAAAATGAGGAAACAGATGAATATGTTCCTAATGGAACAAGAAGAAAAAACATCACATGGAAATAAGTAATGTACTTGATAAAGAATTCAAAGCAATGGTCATAAAAATGCTCACCAAACTTGGAGAAAGAATGAATAAACACAATGAGAAGTTGAACAAAGAGAAAACATAAAAAAAGTATAAACAGAATCAAAGCACTGAAGAATACAATAAACCAGCTGAAAAATGCACTCGAGGATTTCAAGAACAGAACGGATGAAGCAGAAGTATGGGTCGGTAAGTCCAAAGATACTGCAAGGGAAGTTGCCCAGACAGAGCAGCAAAAAGAAAAAAATAACTTTTTTTAAAAATGGAAACAATGTAAGGGAACACTAGAACAACATCAAAAGTAATAACATTTGCATTATAAGGGTCCCAGAAGGAGAAGAGACAAAGGGGCAGAAAATTTACTTGAAGAAATAATGTCTAAAAATGTTCCTAACTCAGGAAAGAAAACAGACATTCATGTCCAGGGAGCTAAGAGAGTTTCCAAGAAAATGAACACAAAGAAAACCACACCAAAACATATTATAGTTAAATTTTTTTTAAAAATCTTAAAAGCAGCAAGAAGAGAACTAATGTTTACAAACAAGGGAACCCTAATATACTATCAGCAGATTTCCCAGCAGAAACTTTGTAGGCCAGAGTACCATGGCATATTCAAGGTTCTGAAAGGAAAAAAAAAATCCTACCAAGAATACTCTATCCAGCAACATGATCATTCAGATCTGAAGAAGAGATAAAGAGTTTTTCAGGCAAACAACACTTAAAAGTGTTTATCACCACTAATTTGGCCTTTCAAGAAGTATTAAAGGGACTTCTCTAAGTTGAAAAGAAATGGTACTAATTAATAACAAGAAAACATAACAAAGCAAAAATCTCACTAGAAAAGGTTAAATATATGGTAAAGGTAGTAGATTAATCACTTACAAAGCTACTAGGAAGGTAAAAGACAAAAGGAGTGAAAGTAACTAAAATATAATAATTAGTTAAGGGGTACATAAAATAAAAAGATGTCGAAAGTGACATAAAACAATGGGAGGGAATAAAAATGTACTTTTGGAATGTGTTCAAATTCAAGTGGCTATCAACTTAAAGTAGACTGTTATATACATAAGGTGAAATACATGAATCTCACAGTAACCAAAAAGCAAAAATACACAGTAAAATATGCAAAAGTAAATGATAAAGGAATATAAACATAACAATAAAGAAAATGAGAAAGGAATCTAAACATAACCAGGTCATCAAACCTCAAAGGAAGAGGTTGAAAGAAGAAAAGAAGAAAGAATAACCTCAAGGAGAGACAGAAAACAATGATCAAGATGGCAATAAGTACATACCTATCAATAAGTATTTTTTAAATATTATGTTTATTTCAGTGTGGTTGACAGACAATGTTACATTAGTTTCAGGTGTACAACATAGTGATTTGACAAATTTATATATTATGCTATGTTCAACACAAGTGTAGCTACCGTCTGTCACCTTACATTGGCTCTATATTGACTACTGAATATTACTGACAATATTCCTTATGTTGTGCCTTTTATTCCTGTGATTTAGTCATTGCATAACTGGAAGCCTTTATCTCCCACTCCTCTTCACTCATTTTGCTCATCTCCCCACCTCCCTCTCTCTGGTAACCATCAGTTAGTTCTCTTTATTTACAGATTTGATTCTGCTTTAAATGTAAACAGAATAAATTCTCTAACCAAAAGACACAGAGTGACTGAAAGGATAAAAATCAAGACACATCTACATGCTGCCAACAAGAGACTCACTTCAGAAGTAAGGACACACAGAAGACTGAGAGTGAAGGGATGGGAAAATATATTCCATGGAAATAAAAACAAATATAATGCAAGCGTAATAATACTCACATCAGGCAAAACAGACTTCAAAACAGATTATGATAAAAGACCAAAGGGGTACTACATAATGATAAAGGGGTCCGTCCATCAAAAATATATAACACTTATGAATATATATGCACTCAACATAAAGCACCATTACATATATAAGGCAAATATTAACAAATCTAAAGGGGGAAGCTGATAAAATACAATAATTGGAGGATATTTTTAAAAATGTTTTAATGTTTTATTTATTTTTGAGAGAGAGATAGAGACAACATGAACAGGGGAGGGTCAGAGAGAGAGGGAGACACAGAATCCAAAGACAGTTTCCAGGCTCTGAGCTAGCTGTCAGCACAGAGCCCAAGGCGGGGCTCAAACCCATGAACCGTGAGATCATGACCTGAGCTGAAGCTGGATACTTAACCAACTGAGCCACCCAGGTGCCCCAATAGGAGGGCATTTTAATAACACAGTTAAATCAATGAATAAATCATCCAGAGAAAGAAATCAATAAGAAAAAATTGGTTTAAATCAATAAGAAAGAATTTTAATTTAAAGAATAGACCAGATGGACTTAAAAGATATATACAGAACATTCCACCCAAGAGTAGCAAAGTATACATTCTTCTCAAATACACATGCATCATTATTCAGAAGAGATCACCTGCTAGGCCACAAAACAAGTCTCAATAAATTCAACAAGAATGAAATCATATTAAGCATATTTACCAACCACAATCATATAAAACTAGAAATCAATTACAAGAAAACTGGAAAAACTATAAATACATGAAGATTAAATAACATGTTACTGAATGACTCCTGGATCACAGAAGAAATCAAAGGAGAAATAAAAACAAATCCCTAGAGACAAACTAAAACAGCAATACAACATACCAGAATATATGGGATGTAGCAAAATTTGTCCTAAGAAGTAACTACATAGCAATATAGACCAACCTCAAGAAATAAGAATAATCTCAAATAAACAATTTAACTTTATTCGTAAAGGAACTAGATACAGAAGAACAAATGAAGCCCAAAGGTACTACAAAAAAAGAAATAATAAAGATCAAAGTGGAAATAAATGAAACGGAGACTAAAAAGACAATAGAAAATACTAGTTAAACTAAAAGGTGGTTCTCTGAAAGGATAGAGAAAGTTTAAAAATCTTTAGCTAAACTGACCAAGAGAAAAAGAGGGCTCAAATAAATAAAATTGGAAATGAAAAAGCAGTTACAATTAATACCACAGAGACACAAAAGACCATAAGAGATTACTATGATGAATCACACAGCAACAAATTCGGCAATCAAGAAGAAATAGAAAAATGCATAGAAATTTACAATCTTCCAAGACTACATCAGGAAGAAATAGAAAATATGAACAGATAAATTACTCGTAAGGAGTCGAATCAATAATTTAAAACCTCCCAACAAGAACAACAGAAAAAGTCCAGGACCAGCTAGCTTCCCTGGTGAATTTTACCAAACATTCAAAGATTAAATAACTATCCTTCTCAAAATCTTCAAAAAATTGAAGAAAAGGGAACACTTCCAAACTCATTTTAAGAGACCAGCATTGCCCTGATACTGAACCACACAAGGACACCATAAAAAAAGAAAATTACAGGCCAATATCCCTGATGAACATAGACACAAAAACCCTCAACAAAACATTAACAACCTCAATTCAACAATGCATTAAAAAATCATATGGCATGATCAAATGGGATTTATTCTAGGAATTCAAGGATGGTTCAACATCTTCAAATCATTATGATGCACCACATTAATAAAGGATAAAAATCATATCACCATCTCAACAGATGCAAAAAAAGCATTTGACCAAACTCAACATCCATTTATTATAAAACTTTCAACAGAGTGGGTGAAGAGGACACATGCCACAACATAATAATGGTCATATATGGCAAACTCACAGAAAACATCATACTCAACTGTGAAAAGCTTAAAGCTTTTCCTCGAAAGTCAGGAAGAAAACAAGGATGACAACTCTAGCCACTTATATTCAACATAATATTGGGAGTTCTAATCAAAGAAATCAGTCAAGAATAAAAAAAGACATCCAAACTGGAAACAAAGAAGTGAAACTGTCCTATCTGCAAATGACATGATACTATATATAGAAAACCCTAAAGACTATACCAAAAACTGTTATAACTAATAAATGAATTCAGTAAAGTTGAAAGTACAAAATCAATATACAGAAATCCGTTGCATTTCTCTCCCCTAAAAACCAATGCATGGAAAGCTAAGTTAAGAAAACAATCCCATTCACAAATACATCAAAAAGATTAAAATGTATAGCAATAAATTTAACCAAGGAGGTAAAAGACCTAAACATTGAAAACTGTTAAGACATTAATGAGAGAAAGTTAAGAAGACACAAATGGAAGGATATTCATTGCTCATGAATTTGAGACATCATCTCACACTTGTTAGAATGGCTAGTATCAAAAAGACAAAAAAGAATAAGTGTTGGTAAAGATGTGGAGAGAAGGGAAGGCTCAGGTACTGTTGGTGGGAATGTATATTAGTGCAGCCACTATGGAAAATAGTATGGAGGTTCCTGAAAAGACTAAAAGTAAGAACTACCATATGATCCAGCAATTCCACTTGTGAGTATTTATCTAAAAAAATCCAAAAAATCCCAAAACACTAATTTGAAAAGACATATGGACCCCTAAGTTGAGTGCAGCATTATTCACCATAGCCAGGATAAGGAAACAACCGAAGTGTCCATCGATGGATAAAGGGGTAAAGAGTATGTGCTATCTACATAAAATGGAATAATAGCTACAGAAAAGAAGGTAATCTTGCCATTTGTAACAACATGGATGGACCTTGAGGGTATAGTGCTAAGTGAAATAAGTCAGATAAAATAAGACAAATACAATATTATTTCATTTATAATAAGTGGAATCTAAGAAATAAAACAAAGTAGGTACAGAGAAGAGACTGATGGTTATCAGAGGGGAAAAGATTGGGGAAATGGTTAAAATGGGAGAAGGGGGTCATTTGAATGGTGACATATGGTAACTAGACCTACTGTGGTGATCACTTCATATTGTATACAAAGATATAACCATTATGTTGTACACTTGAAATAACATAACATGATGTTATATATCAGTTTTACCTCAATTTAAAATGATAAGCTAATTGTGGAAAGGAAAATAAATCTTACCAAAGTATGAACTTCAGTTAAGTTTTTAGAAAGAGACTAATGAGTAAACCAAGAGAGAACTTAGAAAATACCCCATCCCTTTTCCCTTTATTTATTCAAATGCATGTGGGGAAGCAATGATGTTGTAATTATGCAAATAGGTTTACTCGTGGAATGGCTCAAAGTCCAGGCATTTTTATTTTCAAGACCCTAAGAATTTTTGGTGATAAAGTTTAGGTTTCTACTGGAAAAAAACATTAAGATGTGCCTCTTGCTATCTATTTTCCTTTTATTTGTTTCCCATAACAATATTCAATCAGTTTCTCAACATCCCATCAAGCACTGTCTATAATGTAATTTTAACTCCCCAAAGTGATTTTGAATATTTTTCTTTCCTTGTTATTTCTACCATTAATATTCTAACCCTAGTTCCCATCATCTCATGCCTCAATTATTATAAAAGCCCCTTGCCTCTTTTCCATATTCCAGTTTCTCTAAACATTCAAACACTTGCTGCAAGATAATTGGAGAGAAATGTTTTCATCTTTCTACTCCTGCTGGACACCTATGTGCCATTTAATACTTCACATCTGTTTTACAGTCCTCATGGTCATCCTTCTCAACATCATTTTCCACACCCATTTTCCAACAAAACTTATCTACTCACTCTATCAGGAATAGACTGTGTGTTTTTTCTTTGTTAATAACGGAAACAGTTTTTGTTGCTGTCTTAAGTATTTGCAGTTTATCTGGCATTTTCTAGAACAGAGGTCAGCAATCTATAGCTGCACACCAAATCCATCTTCTCACCCGTTTTTGCAAATAAAGTTTTATTGGAACACAACCATACCCATTTGTTTATCTGTTGTCTATGGCTCTTTTTTGCAGAGCTGAGTAATTGCAATANCATTCCTAACAGAGAAAACTTTCTCCTTTACACTCTCCCTAGCCATGTGTTTATTTTTCAATGGAATGCTCAAATCACAGGTCTCTTATGAGCTCTTGTAAGAACAATCAGTCCCTTTATTGTTTTCACCACATCCACTGAGATTATTGCTCATATTTTTTTTACTTGGGAATCATATACAAAATTAGACTTAGAAAAAGCCTTGAATAATCTTGGCTTCATATGCAGCTTTGTCTCTTATCCTAAGCTCTGTTCATTAGTTGCTATTACCTTATTAGACAAATATACNGCTCATGATAATTACCAATTATATTATATCATGGACTTTCAGTAATGTTTGTAAAATATGATAAATGCACATGTTATATCCATTACTATAGAGTGATGGC
>NW_027529794.1:871451-877035 GCF_008692635.1 Crocuta crocuta
ATGACACCATTGATTTCAAAGAATTCTCAAAGCTTTCTCTCATAGAAAACTTGGAAAGATAAGACAAAGCCTTTCTTAACCCAGGGATCGAAGAAACCACACCATCATCACTGAGCAACAATTATTTCACCTTCTTAATAAAAAAGAAAAGAAAAGAAAAGAAATGGCTGTTATGGTGAAGACTAGTATTTCCTGGATGGTTAAAAAAATCAGTAAATTGAATAGGCAATTCACATAGCTCTTGGCTCTTACCTCCATAAATTGTGTTTGTTGTTTCTGAAAAGAAAGCACTCAGAAAGATAGAGATGTGGCTAATTGTTGCCCTGTTCATAAATAGCCTGATCCTGTAGAGTACACTTTTATGTCTTAAACATGTAAAGAAGGCTACATGTGGTATTGATTCTATGTTGATCTACCACTTCAGCATGGTCTCCTTAAGCATTATTAGGATTATGTAACTGGAAAATGTCTTTGAAGCCTGTTATGCTGAGAAACGTATGTTCCCACCAAAAGAACAGATAGAATGTCTGATGTGCAGTTCTACAATTTCAATTTATTATCTATGAGATTCTTTATCCAGACTTGAAACCTTATTTTAAGGATTTTCAGTTGTACTGGATTTTTTTAAAAAAGAACTAGCTTATGAAGGTTTAATTGCATTTTTTATAACCTATAAATGACAGCTGATATTCTCAAGGGTATGCTCTGGTTTCAATTAAGAGAGGTAGTATAACAATTAGGAAACCAAGATTGTAAAACTACTTTAGGTCCTTAGAACACATATACATATGATCATTAAAATTCCTGGGTAGGATATAAAACATTTATATGGACTTTGATTACCCTGAACAAATTATAGACTCCTTGGGGGTGTAATGTTTAGGACTTTCTAAAATGATGATGGCATTATTTATCCTTTGATCCAAGAATGGCTTCATTTTTAAATAATAATCACATAAAATAACTACTACAATTATATTCTATCATACAGATTAAAATTAATGACTTAAATTATTTATACTATAGTTATAGAAGCTACATGTTATGGGTCTTTTAGGCTTAACATATTACTTTCCACTTTTACCTGGCCAAAGGGAGGGTATATTACAGGGAAAGAATAAAATGAACTCTTGTGCCAAAAATCATAATATAGGATAAATGGTTCATAATTTCTGTTTCAGATAAGAGATATCACAAAAATAGAATTCTTTAATTCTCTCATGGAAAACTGTAGAAATCAGAAAATGATATAACTATTACTACAGCAGTGTTTTCCACTAAGTATTCTAATAACACGAACCCCTAACTGTGAAATAACACAAATTATTTCATTCACTAACTTTTTCTGGGCGCCCTCTCTGTGATAAACACTAACTCAAATTGATTCTGAGGGGGAAAACATACCAGTGGTAATAAGTCTGGGATACAGTGCATTATCTGCCGTCAAGAGAAGGTAGCTCAGAAGGTCTTATGAGGCATACCCTAAGAGTAACTAGGCAAAGGAGTGTTACAAATCTTTAGTACATTGTCTTCCAGCATTTTGACTAGAACAGTATTTTAACTAGAACACTAGAAGACACATTTGACTTATAGATATTTGTAGGTGTGGCTACTGCTCAATGGAGTGCATTACAATTTAATAAAAGGCTCAAAGCATTTTAAGGAACCATACGAGCTTATACTAAAAGAGACAGATAAAGTTCAAATTGAAAGTGATCTCTGGGCCCTTTACTGTCTATGAAAAAGAAGAGTATGAGCTCATGAGCCACAGAGAACCTCTCCCATAAGCAGAACTGGGCCCTGATCAAGAAACAGGTGATATGTACCCAACCGGATTTTAGAACTACTATGGGCCAATGACTGCTCTGTATCTCCCATTTTCCTGCCTCCATTTCAAAAGGGACTATTTGGTTATTATATCCCTGACTGACTGCCATATGTTGGGTGTGTTGGGTGTGTCAGGGTTATGTTACACAAAATGTCTCTGCAGCTCATAGAG
Source organism: Crocuta crocuta (assembly GCF_008692635.1). Classification (NCBI taxonomy): domain Eukaryota; kingdom Metazoa; phylum Chordata; class Mammalia; order Carnivora; family Hyaenidae; genus Crocuta; species Crocuta crocuta. Next base: position 873,451 of record NW_027529794.1, read on the forward strand.
CTTCGAATTTGGAGGAGCCACTAAAGTAGCTTCACTCAGGGAACTAAGTATGAAGAACCTCTTTCACACTCACAGTGATTTAGATCTTGAGCTTCTATGCCACAATAAGACTTTGAAGCGTTTAGGAATGGAGTGAGTGTACTTAGCATATGTAAAGGAGGCTAAAGGGCAGACTCGGCTGGACTTTTATTTTGGTGTTCCCACCAATGAATCCCACACCTCATTTGTAAAGTCTCCTGGCATGTTAGCTCTAGAGTTGGCGAATAGGATGTTAGTAATCATGATGCAAGCAGATGCCTGATAAGTGGTGATACCTTCTGAGTCACCACATAAAAAGTCTAGCTATCCTGTTGGCCAGACAGTGGGAAAAAAATCATTTGAAGAAAGGGAGACCATGAGAATTCATGGAGAGAAAGGCTCAGGCAATCCTCCCTCCTAGTTCATTCCAGCCTAAGGAAAAATCAGCAGAACCATCCATCCAGCAGGGTCCACACCACCCTGCAAAATCATGCCCAAATAGAATGGTTGCCATTTTAAGCCACTTAATTTTGCAGTACCCCACCCACCCCATCATTGGTAACTGAAACAATGGTCTCTGGAGTAATTGGGAAAAGGTAAAAAGAATGGTAAATATATACTGGATCTTCTTCAAAGAATAATTAATTATTCAGATAGGTAGAAAAAAATTTCAGATGAAGAGACAAAGAATGGAAGAGTAAGGAAAATTCACAGTTTCATTTGCGAACAGCAAACAAAATGGTGAGAGCATAGGACAAGGTGCCTAAAGAGATAAACACCCAAGATGAGTCTGGAATGAAAGGTTGAAACTTGACTGTTAAGGGACATGGATGCCAAGCAAAGTCTTTGGACTTCATTTTGCTGAGTAATAGGGCCCATCAAAGACTTTTATGTATAGAAATGAAATATTCCCATTGAAAACACTGAAGCCCTGTGAAGTAGTAACTAAAATAGAAAAAACAAAACAAAACAAAAAAAAAATCTAGAGGCAGGGAAACTACTTACGCACACTGTATTCAACTGGAGAGCTGAAAGTAACCTGGAGAGGTCTTGGTAACCGCTTAAAGCAAGGTGAGGAAGATTTAAAAAAAAGTTAAGTGCTAATTTCCCAGCTAGAGATCCTGGGGTGATGGCTATGGTATTTACTAAGAAAAGAAGGAAAAGGAAGCACCTTCAAGAGGAGATAGGTTCCTTGAAGCAGGTTTTGAAATAAATTTTGGCACACTGCTGAATTCAATATGTCTCATGGACAAACAAGAAGAAAGAACTATTAGGAAACTTCTAGTGCTTGTGAAAATATTTGGAATCACTTTTGAATAATTCATAAATGTGTTATAAGTGAAAATAGTGAATAAATAAGATCAGGTACTATGATTCTCAAGCTGGCTACACAACAGAATCATCTGATACCTATATTTAACTGATCTGGAATGGTACACATAAATTAATAGGCTTTTTTTTTAATTAATAGTTTTTAAAAGCTCCCCAGTTATTTTAAATAAGCAGCCNCACTAACATTCAAGAAAATTCCAAAGGAAGAAGATCCTAAGGAAATTTACTGAGCTATCTATCAGAGAACAAAAAGTAGAAGTGATAAAAATTGGTGTTAAGAAAACCAAGAAAGAACCCAAGGATCTGTCAATTTGAAGTTCTTTGGCCCTTGTAAGTGAAGTTTTCATATAATAGTAAAGAAGTCTAGCTGTCTTTTATCATCTCCACTCAACTATTAAACCCCTCCAATGAGTTTTTAGTTACGATCATTTTCAGTTTAACAACGTTCACTTGTTTTTCTTTTACATTTCTTTGCTGAAGTTTTCATTTTTTTTCATGTTTCAAGAGTTTTTTTAGTTACTTGCTGAAATATTTTTATGATGGTTCCTTGAAAATCCTTGTTGGTTAATTCCAACATCTGATTCATCTCAGTGTTAGTAACTGTTTTCATTTCTCATTCATGTTGCAATTTTCATGACTCATAGTAAGACCAGTGAGTGTTTTTTTATTATATTCTACACATTTTAGATATTATGAAAATTTGAATAGTATTTACTTTTTTTTTTTTTTTTTTTTTTAAAGCAGCCAATCCTCCTGTTGAAATGTAAGATGAGGACTGAATGCTTATGTATGTTTAGCTACTTTCTCAGCAGTGCTCACACCTTCCTGGTGAAAGTGTGTCAGTGATTCACAAGGCCTTGTAATCTCCAGTCAGGGAGTAAACTCACTTCCTGTTGAATCCCACTGAGACCACAGAAGGGATAGTGGGAAAATAGACAGCAACTAACCCTATCTCACACCACCTCATTCTGCCTTGTTTAAGGTAGAAGCTTTCTTTATTCCCCACTGATACCATGGAAGAGGGGTGAAGTCTAGACTCATCTCGTGGATTCTCATTACTGCTGGGTAGAGGTGGAGGCTCAGCTTGCTACTGGATCCCAATGACATTACTCTTGAAGCAAAATATAATTCCAGCCTAGTATCACCAGGAAAAGGATGAAAGATCACCCTGTGACTCAGATGTTTGACCCTACTTCACGCAGGGAGATCATATTACTGCTGCCTGCTACTGCCAGGTAGGGGATGGAAGAGACCTAGCTCCTTGCTAGGCCCTGTCAACATCATTTGGTGAGGCAAGTAAAACATGGTGGTCATATCATTTCCTCAAGTCCTGAGGTCCCCAGACAATCCTTTTTCCCATCTTTCCCAGACTTCCTATACCTATTTGTTGTGTTATTTTCTGCCTTTTTAGTTGTAAGGTAGAAGACTGGAAGAAATGGGCTACTTCATCTTGGTGGAATTCCACTGTATCCTATACTGTGATCGCAGTATCTGTAACTCGCTTATTTTCTCTTATATCATCTACTTGAGGGTAAAAACAATTTTTTTTTGATCTTTGTAAGCCTAGCATTAGCATATCAGTTAATGATCAATAGATGTGTGTTACAGGGATGAATAAATAAATGGATTTTCCAATTATGTGCCTTATGATAGATGCTTAATATGTATTTTCAATGAGAAAGAAGTTATTTAGCCTCTAAAGACAACACTAAGACTTGGGCAAAGATGATGGGTATTGAGGGCACTTGTGTTGAACATGTAGGTGATAACACTAAATTCTACTTCTGCAACCAATATTACACTCTAAGTTAACTGACTAGAATTTAAACAAAAACTTTTAATAAAAAAAAAGACATGCAAAGGAACTAGATACTAGATAGAACATATTACAGGCATGTCATTTGAAAAAAGTACATTTTGAGAAATGAATTACACAAAAACCAATCAGATTTCTAACAGTGCTAAAAATGTACATGCTCAAAATGAAATTAAGAAGATACTGCCACTTACAAACACACCAAAGAAAATGAAATACTTAGGTATAATCTTAACAAAATGTGTACAGAATTTGAATGCTGAAAAGTACAAAACACTAATGAAGAAATCAAAGAAAAAAATCCTAAATAAATGGAGACATCTACTGAGTTCATAGACTGGAAGATTGTGCATAGTAAAGATAACAACTTTCCCCAAATTGATTTATAGGTTTAATGCAATTCCTGTCAAAATTCCAAG
>NW_027529794.1:877043-886118 GCF_008692635.1 Crocuta crocuta
TAATAGGTAGAACAATCTTGAAAAAGAAGGATGACATAGGAGGAGTCACCCTACTAGACATTTAATCCTACTAAATAGCTACACTAAGACAGAGAAGTACCAGCACAGGGCTACACATACAGGTCAAAGGTGTAGAAGAGAGAAATCAAAAATAGAACCACACAAACATGCCCAACTGATTTTGAATAAATGTGCAAAGGCAAGTCCATGGAGGAAGCATAACTTTTCCAAGCAATGGTGCTGGAGCAACTGGACATCTATCCAAGAAGCTAAATAAACTTTACACTTTACATAAATGTTAAGTCAAAACGGATCACAAACAAATGTAAAACAATAGAACTTCTGGCACAAAAGTTAATTAAAAAATAAGAGAAAATCTTCAGGATCTAGGGTTACACAAAGAGTTCTTCACATCACAAGTATGATCCATAAATGAAAAAATAATAAATTGAACTTCCTGAAAATTAAAAACTTTTGCTCTGCAAAAGATCTTATTAAGAGGATGAAAGATAAACTACAGATTGACAGAAAATATTTGCAAACTACATATTCAAAAAAGGACTATTATGGGGGGAGGGGGGATGGGCATGTAGGAGGACACTTGTGGGGATGAGCACTGAGTGTTATGTGGAAACTAATTTGACAATAAACTATTAAAAAAAAAAAGGACTATTATGTAGACTATATAAAGAATTCTCAAAACTTAACAGTAAGAACACAAATCATTCAATTAATGAATAGGCAAAAGACCTAACAGACATTTCACGGAAGAGGAAAGATAGCAAATTAGCACTTGAAAATGTGTTAAACATCATTAGCCCTTAGGGAAACCGCAATGAGATATCATGATACACTGATAGTTACAATAAAAAATGACGACAATACCAAATACTGCAAGGATGTGGAAAAACTGGATTATTCATATATTGTTGGTGGGAATGTAAAATGGTACTCTGGAAAATAGTTGGGCAGTTTCCTATACACTAAACAAGCAACTTCTATTTAACCCAAATTCATTCTTGGGCATTTTTTTCACAGAAAAATGAAAACTTATGTTCATAAAACAATATTCATGAATGTCCACAGAAGCTTTATTTTCAATAGCCCCAAACTGGAAACAACCTAGATGTCTTTCAATGAGTGAATAAACACTGTGGTAATGTCCATACCATGGAACAGTACTCAGCGATAAACAGGAACAAATTACAGATACATACAACAACTTGGATAGATTTCAAAGGAATTATGTTGAGTGAACAATCCAATTCCGGAAAGTTATATAATACATGAATTCACTTAATAACATTTTGAGTTAAAAAATAGATATGGAGAAAAGACTACTGGTTGTCAAGGGTATGGGAATGATGGGGGAGGAAGGTAGATGGAACAACAGGAAGGTCACTGAGGTGATGGCAATATTCCGCATCTTGACTGGTTGGATGTCAAAACTCTGATTATGAGTTTGTAGCTACAGTTCTGTAAAATGTTATCATTGAGGGAAACCAGGTAAGAGATTCATAGGATCTCTTTATGTATTTCTTATAACTGAATATGAAACTATAATTACCTAAAAATACAAATTTTAGTTAAAAAATAGGGTGCTAAACAATGTAGTGTGCTTCCATTTTGGGGAGGCATTAAAATACTCACAGGAGCACTGTCTAGCTTGGCTTATGAAACTGCCAATAGTGTATAACTGAAGAGGTGGGTTAAAAGTTGGAGGTCAAGAGTACAAGAAAATTTCAGTTTTCTTAATAAGGTAAGTTCATTCTAAAGGAAATGAAAGGAAATTGTTGTACAGCTCTCCTTCATTTATTCTGTCATGTAAAATCAAAACAATAAATTTGAAAGTAGAAAACTCAGGCAAAAGCCACATAGCATGCAACAAAGAATTAATGGCGTTACTGTGTCCAGAAATGATACGAAGAGAAGGGAGTAAGAAAGCTCTTGCTTGTTATGCGGATAGTAATCTTAGGTGTTTCCATTATTTACACCATTTCATTGTACATATATAGGTGTAAATGCAAATCAGCTGTACGTGAAAAGCCTTATTGTTAAACCTTTTTCATTGATAAATACCCAGAACACTTATGAGAGAGACGACAATATTTGAGTACAAGCTAACTTTTTCAAACACCTAAAATTCTTTGCATGTGGATGATTTAAAAACCAATGGTGACAGTTTTGTTGTATGATAGATAACAACATGCCAAAATGTCAGTGACTCAACTAACAGCCTTGGGCTCCTCTCACGCCAACACCAAGCAATGCTACTTAAACTGCTATTTATAAAGATCTTGAGTACTACTTTCCAAACTGAAAAAGGAAGCCATATCAACACTAACTTCAAGTCAAGTGGAATATCTGAATTTCAATAACAAAAGTAACTTCTTTCTGCAGTTTATCACTTTCTCTAGAATACTATGTGGCACATATAAAACTTTAAGGTGTTTGCCTTTTAGTTTCAACTTCCATTAAAATGTAGACACACATGGCAAATGTCATTGTTTTTGCAACTTTTCAACCTTTCATTCATTACTTCAACCATAAATTCAGGGACATGTTAATGTAATTTCTCAGTGTATTGGGTCACAGTGTATATTTAAACACATCAAAGAAGTGCAACTTCAGTGCTTTAGAAAGTCAGATTACTAATGTGAACGCATCATTATTTTCCCATCAACAATATATAATGAAATGAAGTGTCAGACTGTGGACATCCAGCTCACTTCTAATCTCAGATAAATGAGGACACACATTTGCCTATCTTGAAGAATCACCTCTACATGCATGAACAATCAGAAATAATGATTTTGTTTTAAAAAGAAACAGAATGAAATTAAATCAAATCACTATTAGTTAAGTGAGGCAAGTCAGTCCAAAGAGTACTCTTTAGCTGTACTAGTATGTCAATTATTTATCAATGCCACTACAAAATCTCTACTTCTAATAAGAGATATGGTTGACCATAAAAGGATGGGTAGACCGGAATGGAAAGAACAACAGTTGCCAAAGGAATGATGCATTTGATCATTTGTAATCCACTCGACATTTTTCCCAAGCACAACTTCATTTGCATCCACTTATATTTCCCAAAATGAACTTTAGCCTATATATTATTAGGATTTAAAAAGATACATTTCTGTTTAACTTTGAGGTGGCTTTGGCCCATTTTAATGTCCTAATGTCCTAACACACAGGTGGCCATGACTCAGCATAAAGGTAATTCTTCTAAGTGTAAGTCGTGGGAGGGGTGGTGGGAAGCAAGATCCTCAAATAGAGGAGTGATCACATTCTGCAGATGTGAGTTTCAGAAATGAAGGTTGAATGTAGATTTGAAAAGGACACTAGGTGATTGTGAGACTTCCTCACAAATTGAGTATCTACTGCATTAGATTTGGCTTTATTTCCCTTAGTAAACAAAAATTGAAAAAGACAAAGTTTAAACACACCCTCTATATGCCTGTACCCTGCTTTGCCAATGCTCTTATAGTCTAATGACATCCACAATCATTCATGCAGGGTGTGATTCACAATCCATGAAGGGCTAAATGCTTAAACTGAGATTTTTAACTGCTAATGTGTTACATGGATACTGTTTCAATGCATTATCATTAAGCAAACTACATATGTCTCTTCCATAAGGAGACAAAGATGTATGGATATGTGATGAGTTTCTTTGTGGATAAAGGTACAGGCTTTGTTATTAACTTTCCTTTGGCCCTGAGGGACCCAGGAAATTTTTTGTATTGACCAGCACTTTTAGTTAACAAAATGATCTGGAACACAGCCTTATTAGTCCCTATCATGGCAATGCTGCCTTTGTCTTGCAGTGCACATACACATGTTTACCTAAATCATCTTTACAGATGTATGCAAACCAGAGGTATCTGTGCTCTATTTGTCTGTGAAGGGCAATAACAAAATGTTACAACCCATTTAGCAATAAACTATGCATCCTTTCTGCAAGTCTTTGCTTACATTTTATTTGCAACATTTCACCTCCTCTATAAATTTTATTTCATAGTCTTTAGTAATTTCTGGCAACATAAGTAGATACCCAGATGGTATCTCTTTTCTCCATAAGCCAGAAATAATGTCTCAATATAAATTCCAATCCCATCTTTTTATGATTTAGGTTCTAAATTTGAGAAAGCAGCAACACACACAAATATTGAGACAAAACCTTTAGGTGAAAGGGATAGTAGCAAAACTTTAGTGTAAGAAAGCAGCATATAATTTAATTGATTCAGGAGTAATAGAAATAAAAGGATACCTGATGACACAGGCATAAAGGCCGCTGTCCTGCAGTAGTGTTGGCCGGAACCAAATGGAGTCTTCTTCCTTGCTCATTCTACTTCCATCAAAGGCTATTGGCTCTTCGAAGTCTCCAGGGCCAGAGCTTTTGTACCACATCAAACTGAGTCCAGCACTTTGGGCCAGGGAGTAATTTGCTCTGATATAACCGTAAAAGAGGGCACATTTGATTCGAACAGGCTCTCCAACCAAAACTTGGTATTTCTTGATATCGACAGACCAATCAGTGCATCCATCAGCTATAGTAAAAAGAGAGAGAGAGAGAGAGTGACAAAAAAATTAGAGGAAAAAACGTGAAGTAATTAGTTCATTCATTCCCTGATACATTCACCAAACATTTACTAGGCATCCATATTGAACCAGAGGATGCAGCAACGGATACGATTTGGAAGGGCACTGAAAAGTAATTTACCCTGCTAATAAGCAATATGTTCATCACGTTGCTTCTGCTGCTATTTATTCTTAGTTTATATCAGTGCAATTAACTCTAAATGCATTTTTTTGCCTATTCTTTGAAACTGGATTTGGACCTTTGAAATATCTTTCCTTTGCTAACTGGCACTACAGCTTTGTTAGTAGAAGGTTCTGGAGAGACAGCAAAGGAGGAAAGGATTTTGCTCCCTAAACTCAGCATGCTTCCGTTGCAGGGTTTTGCAGTGAGCGAGGCTGCCCCAGCACCTGGCTCCCGCTTATCCGGCTCCTGCAGTGCCTGGTAGCCAGCAGCTTTGATATTGTTTAACAGAGCCCCAGCCAAGACTCTGTCTCATGGACAGCTTTCCCAGGTACCTCAGAAGGTGAATCACTGTCAAATTCCAGAGGGCAGATTTCCAACACATTCTGCCATCATGGCACCTCCAGTGATGTCTACCATTCACTCAGCCATGGACTTTCCTAATAAGGTTTGGATCTCAGTTCTGAAGGGAAAGGATGGAGTGGAGCTTTCCCTTGGATGCTCTCAGCCAGAGGGGCAAAATGGTAGCAATCCTTCTAGTTTTTAGGGTGTTTCTTTTTCTTCTTTTTTTCTTTCTTTTTTTCCTATGGACTGAATGTTTATGTCCTAAAATTCACATGTTGAAGACTTAATCCCCAATGTGATTGTATTTGGAGGTAGGGTCTTTGGGAGATAAGTATGTTTAGATGAGGTAATGAGGGCAGTCCCCTCATAAAGGGATTACTGCTTTTATAAAAGACACCAAAGAGGTTCTCTGTCTCCGTCTCTCCCTTCCTTCTTCCCTCCCTCCCTTCCTCCATGAGATGGGGTTCACAGACAAGAGGCAATGTGGGCACACAGCAAGAAGGTGGTCATCTGTAAGCCAGAAAGAGGGCCCTCATTAGAAATCAAATCAGCCAGCACCTTGGTCTTAGACTTCTCAGCCTCCACATCTGTGAGAAATAAATCTCTGTGTGTAAGCCATCTAGGCTATGGTAATTTGTTATGGCAGACGCAGAAGACTAATACATCTTTCTTTCTTACTAGCCAGTCCTTCATCACTCCAGTGCCCTGTTATATTTGATACTTCTTTATATAAGCTTTCCTTGTTAAAATAGGTGTGTGGTTTATCTCTCTGATTGGACACCCAATGACAAAATCAGAAATAAATATTTTACAGCCAAATAAGGCAAAAATAAATGTAACAAAAGTAGGTCAAGTTCTGGTAGTGGTTTCACAGCCAGACACAGAGGTAGACAGTCACTTTGCTCTGCTGGATGCATCAAGGGAAGCATGAAGTAGAAACCATGGTGAAAAATGTGGCTGATGGGGGTGGGGCCTGGTTGGGTTTTCTGGGTTTCCTGGGAGCACCACCTTCCAAATGGTATCTTGACACCGTTTTTAAATCACATACACACAAAACAACAGGTCCCCACAGAACAGGTATATCCCCACTATCATCATCATAGAGGAATGGTGAATTCCTTGCTTAGAGATGGCAGTTGCCCAATATTTAGTAAGTGAATCAATTTAACAAAACTCACAAAATACAAATACTAAGCAAAATGGTAAGAAGCAAGAAAAGAGGGACCTGTAAGAGCAGTAGCATGTGAATACTCCAAGAAGAATTTAACTTGCTACAGATTAAAAAGAGTGTAAGCTAAAGGATCTGAGAATAGGATGAATAATGTAGGATTCAAGAGAAGGGAAATAATCGAGATGAAAAGGATGGTATACATTATTAGAGCAAAGAAGACACATAATCTATGGAATTATCTACACTTCTTTTCTCAAAATAATATCTAACAGCTAATGAGCACTTAACTAAGGCTGAGTTTACAAATTTTCATTTACCCTTCACAAAAATATCTATTAAGGTTTTTGAACGAAGTGTTCTCTCTTCAGAGAAGCTTTCTCACCAAGTGCATGGCTTCCTCTCTTCCTTCCTCCTTCAAATATCACCTCCTTTTAGAAGTCTTTTGTAATTACCCTGTCTGAAACACCAGTTTCCTACCCTGATCACTTATTCCAAGTTTGGCTCCAATATTTTTCATAGGCCTTAATACTATGTGGTATTACATTATGTACCCACTTTTTGTTTGCTTCAACTCCCCAGCAGAAGGTAAGCCCGGTGAGGTCAGGGACTTTGTCCTTTTAACTCAAGTCTTTAGCCTCAGTGCCTGGAACAATGTCTGCTAATGAGCTCAATAGACATTTACTGAATGAATGAATGAGTAGATAAGTTAAAAACTAAATTTTACAACTGAAGACACTCAATACCAGCTAATAAATGGAGGTGCCAGGATTCCTACCTAGCTATGTCTGACCCTAGAATTCATTCTCTTTACCATCATAATCTTGTATTTCCTAATTAAGGTATTTTCAATTTCACAACACTCTTTAATTTAGTTCATTGCAATTACCAAACTGTGGTCTAAGAGTCCAATCAAAGAGTTGTATTAGGGTTGTATTTAGCTAGAAGCTTGGTGGACATCAATGCCCAAGTTACCACCATGATTCCTGTCAATGATTTTTGCGGACCTGGTACACCACACTAAATTGGATAACACAGTTGTACACAAAGATACAGTCAAGGCTATATGAATTATATGTGATATTTATCAACATTATTTTGTATATTTGTGTCATTGCATGAAACAAATACTAGGTGGGATTTTATTTTAAACAGTTATAATTCTGATGATAAGCATGAAATTATCTTGTTTTACCACTACATGAATTATAATACAATTCTAAAATCAAGTTATTGTAACTGAGACCATCTGTCACCGAAGACATCGCTACCAGCGAAAAAGGCTGAAACACCTTCAAGGTAGCAGTATAAACAATGAGATAAAATTATTCAAATCCCAGAAGATTTGTAAGATAAAGCAAAAATGCTTGAAGGTAAAAACAAAAATATTTAGTCTAGAAAATTCTAAAAAGTTAGTAGCAAATTAAATCAAGAGAACGGAGGGAGAATTGCACTGGAGACAGAGATATTAATACATACTTTCAGAATATGTTTACTCAGGAAATGATGAAAGAAAACCATAAATATTACTGCAAATTAAAGTTATTCAGTACTTCAGGGGCGCCTAGGTGGCTTAGTCGGTTAAGCGTCCGACTTTCGNTCAAAAGACAAGGAAAAGGTAGAGGTGAAATGAAGAAACAACAGTACCTTAGAAGTCAGAGACACTTTATGTTCATTGGACTATGGAAATAGACCGTAGGATCTATGGTTTAGGAAGTTTACTACCATTAAGCTAAATGCATGATGTTCAAAAATACACTATAAAATCATTAACATGTTTTAATACTTTTTTGTGGAGGATTTTAAATAACATATAAAAATAATTCAATATATTTTCAAATTATTTAGATAAACACATTTAAATAAATGATGGGCTTATGTCTTTTTTCCTGAAATTAAAGCATTTTATTAAATGAAATAAGTGAAGAGTGATATTTTTTTGTTTTGTTAAAATTGTGCCTCATTCATACACACTCACCCTGTCACTTGGTATTATAATTTTTTTCTTAAACCATGTGAAAATAAGTTAGAGACACAATGACATTTCACCCCTAAATATTTCAGTACGCATTTTCCTTATGAATACATTTTTTATAGAGCCACAAAGCATTTTTTTTTAAATCCTGTGTAGCAGGACAAGCCAAATCTTTAAAGAAAAGGTAATAATTTAAAATCTAACTCTTGATAACCAGAATCGCTACTGCTCTGTTCAGTTTTTCCTTACTTGCACACAAGCTCTGCTGGTTTGGAAACAATCATTCCAAAAGTATATTTCTAGACAATGTTACCTCCATTATCTAAGTTAACATTACTGTTATTAAAATTATCATCAGGTAATTGGGTACGCCAACAGTTTGCAATCTGTTTTTTCTTTTTTCTGTCTTTCAGAATAAGACACCTTTCTATAAGCCTCTCCCAGAAAGTTATATACTATTAGTATTCTCCTTCCTTGAGGAGAGGGTTCTATGGACATAGTCCATTTCAATGACCCCTCTATAATACACATTCCTTCATGATCAATGAGATTTTATCAAGCCTTAAAGTCATACTGGGGGGTGGGAGCAGGAAGCACTATATTCATTCACTTTTGTTGCTACCCATAATGTTCTGGGAACTTACAGGAAGGCAGTGATGGAATTAAGATTCAGAAGTAATTCCTTTACAAGTATTCTATACTGATGTACCATTTCATGAACAAAGGCTACACAGACTGGATCATGTAAGTATATTCAAATGGGATCACAGAAAGTATTTTTAATAAAGTCACTATTACAAATATTTCCATGGTAACCAG
>NW_027529794.1:886157-888429 GCF_008692635.1 Crocuta crocuta
GAAAGCTGCATGCCTAAAAAAAAAAAAAAGTGTAACCATGTGTCAAGCTTACACACATTACATCCTAATACGAAAACATAAGACTTTACTTATAAAAGGGCAAATTATATTAATCTTCAAGTATCACTTGGGTATGTACATTGGAATAATGATAAAATGATTAAGACATCTACAATAATGTAATAGATTCCTCAACCCGATCCCCTTTACTAAGCTGATGCATCTGTTCTCCAGCTACTTGGAGGGCTTCATGCTAACAGCTCATAGTTGTCTCCTTCTCTTGAAAATTATCCTGTATTGACAAGGGCCACCTATTGGGAAATTTACATCCCCTTGGGGGTGCCCACTGCCAATTGACTGACGTTGAGTGTAAAAAAGGCTGCTTCTTTGCATCAGGTAGGAACAATCCTATAGGGCAGTTCATGCTCCAGAGCTCCTCTGTGTATGCACCAGGCCAAGACTACAGTTTCCCTGTGACCTCTTCCCTCCCCTTTCCTATTCTGCTTCCCTCTCTCCCTTTTAGGATTTTCCTGAAGAGGATTCACTCAATCAATTTTGCACATCAAGAGCCTGTCTAAGTTCTATTCTAGGAAAGTTGATCTAACATAGATTTATATGTTTGTATAGTAAGAACTACTTTCCTCCTAGTTTCTGTCCTAGGGGTTGGAGACATCCTGACAGACAGACATAGTCTTTGTTTTCAAGGAGCTCACAGGCTAATGGGAGAGACTGACAAATTAAAAGCACACTGCGGAAATGCAGTGATTAAGAAATGTGCAGGGTCAGCCAGGACCATGTTCCATGAAGGAAAAACATTTGAGATGTCTGTCAGAAGTTAAGAAGCGGACCATATAAGGACTAGACAGATAGATATGTAATTTGGAAGTGCACACAAAAGTAAAGACAAAGAAATAACAGTTGGCAGAATTCTGCATGAACTACAAACAGCTTTGTGCTATAGAAACAAGTTTAAAGCAGAAAAAAAGCAAGAAAGGAGGGGAAAGAAGTGAGCAAAGACAAATTGTGGAGGTACTTTTATGAGATGTAAACAAATGTTTGGCTTCATTGTGAAGGCAAAGGGGGAGATATTGAAGAGTTTTAAGCAGCTCTGTGATGGGGCCAGTCTAGTACTTACAAATACACTATGCTGATTGTGGTTTTAGACAGAGATATAAGATTTTAGCCAGGAGAGTGATGTTATTGAAGGTCTGATGCTGGGCAGTGGTAGTAAATAAGGAGAAATGGAGTAGACTTGAAAAAGATAGAGGAGATTAAATTGGTAGGAGTGGGTGATGTACTGAATACTAGCAGTCAGGGAGAGAAATAATGCTACTTTACCCAGCAACTCATACATTTTGTCATAGACTGAAATATCCTTCACAGTCAACAAAAAATCTACATCGTTTCTGTCAAGTGGCGGGACCCTTCAACTATTTTTATATTTTTTTCATTTACAATTTTTAGGCCATAAAAATATAATAAATAGTCTTTTAAAAAGACTCACAGACAGACCTAAAATGCATGTACTGTCACACTGGCATCATTTGTTTCTACCCCTAGTATGCTGGAAAAACCCAAAAATGAGACATGAATTTTAAGCAATACAGACCACACACATAAGCTATCACAGACACTGAACAAAAAGGTTGATGATAGATTTTAATTAGGCAAATTCTGTATTTTACCTGCACTGGCTGCTATTCTTTCCAAGTACGGACTTCATAAATGAAAATTGGCAATGCTGGCTGAGATGCCCCCAAATTATCAGCATCAATGACAACAGCTAAGTACAACACAAGCTACCCTTTATAGCATGCACTGGTTCACACAATAATTTGTCCTCATTTCTATTTTCCTGATTATGTTTATCTGGGGTGGAACGTTCCCAGATTTGGGCCTGTAAAATATATGTACAGTGTAACTGTGAAAAAGTCTTTTCAAATACTTTGGAGAGATTTATGTGGGTGGTAAGAACTGATATTGCTCAAGAGATTCTGCCAATGATCAGAAATCCATTTTCTAGAATACCCGTTGTCTAGAAAAGCCTGGAAGTTATCCTGTATCACGCTCTCAATGTAGGTCATTTCCAGGTGGGCGCAGACCCTGGTCAGTTGTTATCAAATTTCTTCTGAGATACAGTTCCCTCTTCACTAGGGGAGTGCTGGTGCCAAAGCAAATAAGACCCTGTCAGTGTAGTTAACCCTCCATCATTCTCAGCCTCCAAATTCTAGCAGATATTCCTGATACACAAAAACCCATTTATTGTATAGCA
>NW_027529794.1:888500-888749 GCF_008692635.1 Crocuta crocuta
AAAAGAATAATATTAATTAATAAGCTAGCCTGTTGCTTATTCAGTTTTTTCCTCAGTTGAGATGATATATAAAATTTTATGTCATGATTTTTATTTAATATTTTCTAATAATTGCATAATATTTCATAATAATGCTATATTAGAATTTACTTAACTCTTCTGCTGTTAGGTGGCTTTAAGGTTTTCCCCTAGATTTGACTGTTCTAAATAATTCTGTGGTAAAACAACTTTATATAACATTCTAGAAAC
>NW_027529794.1:889061-899782 GCF_008692635.1 Crocuta crocuta
CTCCAAAAAGAAAAAAAAAGTACTATTTCTTCAGGAAAGGATCTCAGAAGTGCAATTGCTGGATCAAATTATACATTTTTAAGGTTTTATACTAAATTTTAAATAGATTTTCAAAAACTCTCCCCAGCTTCTTCTTGTAGTAGCCATCTATATATGTGCCTATTTCACTACATATGCAATGATTTTATTAGCTCTATGTACTGTTTCTTTAGCTGAGCACCAAGTATAGTTTACATATTTTTTTGTCTCAAATTACAAAAACAGAACATCAGTATAAATGTCACTCATCTGATAAGTGAATGGCAAAATTTGCCAGAGGAATGATTAATCACCACTAAGTTTCTGACTAGATCCATCATACCTATTTTGCTCTATTTCATACTCTTTTTACTCAATATTATAATTCAATACATTCACTTTGGTATTGTCTTTTTAATGAAAGACTGTGTTAACACAATTGTCCACTTCCTTTGGCCCTATTCTAGAGGGAAGCACCCCACAGGTGAGGAAACCAGTTGTGCCCGTGCGTGCTATAAAGACAGAATAAGACCGTGAAGCTTCCAGAGGTGTGATAAAGGGATATGTTGGCCAACTTGGGATTCTCTTTTGCTCAACCCTAGCAGCCCTTCAAACTTATAGTCCCTCTCTTCTCACCTATCACATCCCCTGGTCCATTACAAATCATAGCGGTATTTTGTATTTACCCTTTCCTCACTGCTATTGTTACCTTTTCCTTTACTGGATAACATTAGGAGTGACCAGCCCCTCTTTGAAATGTTGTCTAGAGTTATTGCCCATGACCCAACAACAAGCAAATAATGACAATGATTCAGAAGTTGTCCATATCATCTAATTAGGGGAGAGAAGCCATCTTTGTGAACAATATGGGGTTTATGTAAAGCATGCATAAACTCAGTTTTCAATGTCAACAGCTGCTCAGAGCCAACAGTCCTATTGCTGTGGGGTCACCAGAAATGCTAGAATAGTTCCAGGGATGAAGAATCTAGAGTAGCTAGAGATATGATTTTTATACTTCTTGGAGAAGAACATCATAGCCAAGCCCAAACAGCACATCATTGAGTTGGAACTGGCCTTGGTCTTCCCTGCACATAACATAATTTTTTCTTTGATGATCTAATATATCTGTATATTTTTCCTGGTTGAATGAAATAAATCCCTTGTCCATGGCAAAAGAAATCTGGGTTTTTATGTTTTCATAAATAAAGAAGAAGAAATCAATTTCTGGCTTCTAGAGGAGAGTCAGCAACATTAACTATTGGTTCCCTCTCTTTGCATTCTTACATAGGTTTGAGGAGTGTTGTGCTTCTGACTGGCAGGGAACCTTTTATAACTCAAGGTAAATATTCATTCAACATCTTTGCTCATAAGTTGACTACTTTATGATCAACAGGGACCCATAATGTACCCTGAATGCCTCTTGAACTACAATAGTAGCCCTTCCTAACCAGCCATACTCCCCAAAGAAAGCACAGGGATATAAACATGTGCAAATGTAGTACTTTAAGGTCCTACTGCTTCTATAAATCAATTCAATTTTATATTGCTGTGCCATGTTGCACTTCTTTCAGACTTTTGGACCTATTTCTGAGCTACCTCATCTCAACAGAGTAAGAAAGAAATCAGTCTTGAGTTCAGTGAGGCCTTGTGAAGCTGACAGTTTACCTCTTTGTGCCTCAAGTTACATCATTCATTCATTTATTCAGTACACACTGTAGGACAGGAAGCACTCTAAGTGCTGGGGATGAACAAAACAGAGTTCCATCTCTCTTAGAGAAGAAAGACAAGAATGATAGCAATATATGTGTCAGGAAGCAAAACAGTGTCTACAGTGCTCTTAATATAGTGGCCAGAGAAAGGCTCTTTGAGGAGCTAACATTTGAGCCGAGAATCAAGTGGACAAATGTGTGGGACATCAGAGTTCAAAACATAGGTCTTGAGATGGGAATGCACTGGATATGTTTAGAAAAGAACAGAAAGGCGAAGATATCTGGAGGAAGTGAGTGGGAAAGAGAATGGCCAGACTGTCCAGGGCCTTTCCTCATCTGGAAGAGGCAAAGAATAATCATCATTTCCCAGAGTCAAGGTAAAAACTAAGAAAAGAGCTACTCAATATACAAAATATAACAAAAACCACTTGTTTTTGATGTTGGAGGAACTCCTTTCTACACCTTCTTGTCTCCTCTTGGCAGTGTCACTCTTTGGTGGCTGGTGTCTCATAACATGGCAGTTGAAGTCTACCTTAAACCATCATTGCCATGTACATGGCAATGGAATGTTGCCATGGCAATGGAATATTGTGTATTCTCTTTGTAGCACTGTTGTAAGAAAGTACCCTCAACTAAGAAGCTTAAATAACAGAATTTTATACTTTCACAGCTCTTAAGTCTAGAGGTCATGAAGCAAGATATCAGCAGGGCCTGTTCCTTCTGGGTACTCTAAGGGAGAAATCTGCTCCACATCCTTCTCTGAGCTTCTGGTGACAAAGGACAATCCTTAGAGTTCCTTGGCATGTAGACATAATACTCCCAACACTGCCTTCATCTTCACAAGACATTCTCTCTGTGTGTCTGTGTATTTCCTCTCTTCTTATGACACAATAATATTGGATTTAGGAGTCATCCTACTCGAGTATGATCTTAGTGTAATTAATTTCATCTACCAAGACCCTATTTCCAAATAAGGTTGCATTTTGAGACTCCAGGAAGAGCCTGAATTTTGGGGGGACTGAGTACACATTTGAATTCAGGTTGATTAGTGGATGAGCTTTCCTGGATAATCAAATTGGCTGGTAAAGAAAAGAGATGCACATATATAGTCCACATAAAGATATAAAACACAACAATGAAATTCTCCTGAACATCATTTAACTAGAAAGGACTCTGGGATCTGTATGTAACTCATTCACAATAAAAAAAAATTAGCTATCATTCTCTGAATGGACATATCTAAAATGAAGACAGAGTTGGGAAATGTGCGCAATGTATCGTGATATATGGTCTCTAGACAAACCAGACCCAAGTTCAAATCCCAGCCACATAAAGTCAAGCAAGTCACTGAAGCTCTAAGGGCCTTTACTGCACATTGAAAAAGTACTTTGTGGGATTATTCTAGCATTGATGCAGGAAATCTCATTGCACCTTAGGCTTGTACTTGTGCCTGCCGCACGTCCTAGAGAGAGTGAAGGATGGCAGACAGTGAGCAGCTAGGGGCCCGGAAAGCAACCACATCTCAGATAAATGGCCAGGAAAACAGCTAGATGGTAAATTTGGACTGTTTGCTATGTGTGACTCAATTGTACTATCTGGGTCAACAGATGGATTAGGGGCTCTGCAATCATCCTAGGCCAGTATAATGGGCAAAATTGAACTGGGCCTCTAGTGGATGTTCTCTTTCCTGTTTTCACACAGGAGTAGGAACAGCCCCAATGTTTGGGTGAACACAAGCTGACACGCACTGTACTCAAGAAAATCTGGATTCTTTTTGTTGTTATTCTTCTGAGCATAAGGAATTGGCAGACCTGTAATACCTTAATGCATATGGTTCATCTATTAAGGGTAGAGCAATCTCAATTTACTTTAAAGATTTTTTTAAAATCCTTTCAATTGTTAATTTCTTCTGGGTTGTCTTTTTTTTTTTTTTTAATGTTTTATTTATTTCTAGGAGAGAGAGAGAGAAAGACAGCGTGAGCAGGGGAGGGTCAGAGAGAGAGGGAGTCACAGACTGAAACAGGCTCCAGGCTCTGAGCTGGCAGTCAGCACAGAGCCCGACACGGGGCCCGAACCCACGAACCGCGAGATCATGACCTAAGCGAAAGTCGGACGCTTAACCGACTAAGCCACCCAGGCGCCCCTCTTCTGGGTTGTCTTTTAACATACACCTTTATTAACATAAATTATAATTGATTAATATTTGCTTGCATGTATTTCATTCATCACTGAACTATGAATACTTTGAGAACTGGGGCTTTACTATACATTCATGCCTATCTCTAGCTTCTTTTTTTTCTTTTCTTTTCTTTTCTTCCTTCTCTCTCTCTCTCTTTCTTTCTTGGTACCTACCTACCATCTATCTATCATCTTTCATCTATCTGTCTCTCATCATCCATCAACCTGAATCTAATATATCTCTAATTCTATAATCCATAGCTATTTCCACTTCTATATTTGCTTTACCACTGCAATCAATTGAATAAATGTTCACTTAAATTAGTATTGGAAATGTGTATCATTCAAAACTATTGTTTCTAGGTATATTTAATCTTACTAATTTAGAGAAAAATTAACACTATGCAATTTTCCTTCCTTTTTTAATATGGCAAAGCAATACAGTTTTTGACTCAGAACAATTTTATTCCATAGAACTGAACATAGTTCAGAAGTCAATAAATCCTTGTTGATTTATTAAAAACAACACATTCTGTTTTATATTCATTAGGCATTTTATTACACTATTTACTAGGTCATCTGTATCTTCACAAAACCTCTCTGTTTGGAACACAGCATAGATCAGGATAGGTGCACAGAGACATAGGTCAAAAAGTATTGCCAGTTTCAGGAACTTTATACTTATAGGACGCTTTCTGGATGCTGGATTAAATATCAACATAATGAGCAACAAACCAAAGTGATCACATTTAATTTCTTTCCCTATTTAGCTTCACAAGGAAAGGACTCTTGGATGGCAGGACACTCACCCTGCAAAATGATTCTTTAAAGAATAATAAGGCCTAAGATACATATTTACTTTCATCTTGTCTTAGAAAATAGAGCAGAACTGAATTCTATTTTTATTTTTCTTCATTTTTAATTTTTTAAATGTTTAGATTTGAGAGAAAGGCAGAGCATGAACAGGGGAGGGGCAGAGAGAGAGGGAGACACAGAATCTGAAGTAGGCTCCAGGCTCTGAGCGGTCAGCACAGACCCTGACACTGGGTTCCAACTCACAGACCAAGAGATCATGACCTTAGCTGAAGTTGGACGCTTAACCAAGTGAGCCAATCAGGCATCCCAGAATTCTATTTTTAAAGATGGCAGGTTATAAAAGGTCTTCCAAATTGAAAACAATTCCAAACAGGTTATTGTTTGCAGAAATGAACAAATGAAATAACCACACATTAGCATTCAAATCATGTTTTGGTGTGGTTTCACGTATGTTATCGACTGCCTACGAATATGTGCAACTCACTGTTCTACAAAAAGGAGTACTGAGACTAGTATTAACTTTGAAGAATCATCTTTTAGTGAGGAAAGACATGCCAACAAGTATACATAACAAAAAGCAGAATGGAGAAGTTTCAACAGTAAAGAGACCACTGCTAAGGAAACACAGAGCAAGAGGTTTGTTCTATTTCAAGCCTGAACTCTTTTCTATTTTTTCACATACATTAATGGAGCAGAAATCTGACAGGGAAGATCAGAAAGAATTTAGAAAGAGATGGAATTTGAATTGTGCCTCAATTCAAAACTTGATAATTGGAAAGATAAATCTTCAACTCAATGGGATATCCTGTTAGGGCAGTAAAGAGTAAAGTTCTAAAATGGTGTAATGAGATGGGGAGGAGAAGGGTCATTGGTGAAAATAAGATCAGAATGGTGGGTGTGACAAGACATACAATGCTAAGAAATTGAACTTAATCCGGTAGCCCAGTAGTCTACAAATTTCACCATACATTAGAATCATCTGAAAGAGTTATTACAAAACAAATTGTTTGGGCCACCATCAGAGTTCCAGATTCAGAAAATGTTGGTGAGGAACTAAGACTGTGATTTCTAGAGAGGTCCGAGGTGACGGTTCTAAGATGATACGTTTGAGAACCACTGCTCTATTCAATGTAGACAGCAGGAAATATCTGTGAAGGAAGTAGTATTATTTGATCTATAGTTTAGGAAGATGGCAATATTGAGGACGGATTCAAAGAACTCAGCTTGGAGCAAGGAGACCAATTAGCAAGTTCTTAAAATAGCAGAGGTGTAGAAAAGAAGTGGGTAAAGACATGAAAAAGAAATATTGGGGAAATTGTAGAGGTAGAATCAGCAGGACAGAGAGATTAACCATACAGGAGAAATGAAGGGGTCAAGAATGGCTGCCATTTCAAACCCGGATTCCCAACAGGATTGTGACATCATTAATGGAAATAAGGAGCAGAAGCCGCTTTGAGGTTGAATTTAGCAAGCACAGATGGGGTAGAACACTTGTTTATTATCTTACAATTTTTTTTTTTTTTGTCTTTATTACAGGTGTTTACAGCAGAATGCCATTGCTTGCACTATCTGGTCAATGCAACAAAAGTATGTCTGTGTATCTTTTCCATACTGTGAGCTCTGTTAGGCATTCAAGTCCCCTAACAACAGAGACCCATTCAAAAGAAATAGGAATGAAGACTGCTGTGTATTTTAATATGCATTTGCTTTCATATTAATGATAACACAAAATTTACTATTTGATTAACTCAGTGCAAGAATTATGGGGGAAATTACACAAAGTGCACAATTTGTAAACTGCTTCTTCAAGTAAATTTAAGTGACAATTTTAAAAAAGATTAGAGCTAATTATTTTTTAGTGATGCTACATCTATTTTTATCACTGTAGAAGACCTCATGAAAATACCTAACAGGCTGTACATGTATTAGCTTTATACACAACTCTTTGGGTGTTCATTTATATGTATAATCATGTGTCTGTTATGATGGGGATCTATCCATACACGGCAGTTTGTTCAGGGAATTACAAGCAAGTATCTGTGCGCCTCCTTCAGGATCTTCCTCACTCATATTCTCACTCATTCACTCTCTCACTCACATTCATGAGACTGAGCACTGTGTTGCTTTTCTCCTAACTCCCAGGCCTCACTGTGTGTGGGGCCTGCTTAGGATTCTCTCTCTCTCCCTCCCTCCCTACCTCTGCCATTTTCCTGCTTGCTCGCTTGTGCACTCTCACTCTAAAAAAAATTTTTTTTAAAAGGTAACAAATTCAGGAAAAAAATCATAGGGAATATTTTGTATCTTTTCTTTTAATGTTCATTTAAAGAGCCAGGAACAGGGGGAGAAAAAAGTATACAAGGTCTCCCTGAACCTTAAACTCTACTTTCCAGAGGTTTTGTTGACATGCTCTCAGGCATTCCTTAAATAATCAAGACAAGTAAAAATCTATGTTTTGACATTAGAGATTACATTGATTCAGACTTTGTTGGTTTGGGCTTTGTTTTCCCCTGCCTTTGAGAGGGTATAGCGCTTGGGTGTGAAAATTTGTATATACTTTTTTGAGGGCTGAAAAATTTGAGATGTACTTACATGTAAAACTGTACCAGAGAGTTATTAATATGAACATTTACTAAATTCAAAGCAAATTTAAGCTGTTCCAATGTTACTTAGCAATTAAAAGTTTCTCAGGTGCTGATTTGAGATTATCTTCATAGTCTGTTTATTAATATAGATTAAACTTAAATCCAGAGGAATCTTCCAGCCTAGCAGTTGCTGCCTCATGATAACATTTTTATTAATTGCAGTAAGCTGTTATTATTTACAAACAAGTTCAGATTCTCAGAAAGTAGCTATGTGCTTCTTACACAGTTAACTAGTAAATACCTTTGAAGACAAACATGTAACTTCTCATTGTTTATCTTGCTCAGTATCCTCTCTTTGGGACAGTACCAAAAAGCCATAGCTAGATTCCCTTGTATACCCATCAAAGGTTAAGACCCTAGAACCTTGGTAATCACACCATGACCCTTTCTTTTAATGTGTTTCAAACAGAAAATATTTGAATTTGGTGTGTGTGGGGGGGGGGAGGAATGATTTTACAGTATTTGTCTGAGCCACCTCTATAGGGAGGCATTCACTGATTCATTATTTCAACAAATATTTACAGGGTACCTGCTATACCCTAGGCACTATTAGGGCTAAGATAAAGCATCTGATAATCTTACTGAGAATGACATTGAGCAGGGTTCCCTTCTATGAAACGTACTAGTTATGCTGTTCTCAGTGTATTGTTATGGGCAAGATGGGACAATGGTCTCAATCTTTTTTTTTCAAACTGGTATTCATGAATATTTTAAAGCTAAAAAAAAAAAAAGCAGTGTTGTGGTTTCCTTTTAGTGATCATTCATTAATGTGTTTTTAAAAAATATTTTGTCTTTTATTGTTTCCTAGTTTTCAAAGGCAAGTTCTTGTTTTGTATTTGACAACAAGGGCCACAGTGGCCCATACAGAGACTCGCTTGGGTACCATGAAATTATGAGAAATAAATATGAACTGTGAAATGCATAAAGCCTGTTCATTCTCTTTCTTTATTTCCATTAATGTGCCATGAAATAGTCAATCACATATTCTTTTATTCTATAAATTGGAAAATACTGAATAATTCAACAGCTTTGAAATTTCAGAACTTCATTCAATGGAGTAGCTGTAGTCCCTGATCTCTATTTTAAAATGCTGCCAGTTATTTCAAGTCATAATAGCACAATACAGGGCAGAGATGAATATCATTCACTCAGTTGTTTCCTTGAATGGCTTCGGGGTACGAAGTAAGCTATACTACATCACTGTCCTCATAATGAGATCGTTCTGCTGGATAAACAAGCTCCCCGCAGGCCCTACCTACTGATAGGACCCACTGAACCAAATATTTAACACTTCACAGAGGCTCCTCCTTCCCATTCTTCAATACTGCATGCATCACTTTCAAGAGAAAATTTGATGCAAAGAAGTAGAAAATTGAGCTACTGACTCCTGGGTTCGTTGTTACAATCCGGCTTAGTAAGAAAGCCTCAACTCAATTTCTGGGTCCTGTGAGATAACAGAAGTTTCAAAATTCCCAATAAGATTGTGGAAATCTAAATTCTCATTCCATCTGACCAATTTACACAGGGAATTTAGTGAAATCAGTCCACCCACGGAAACCGCTGAAACAAAGCATGGAGTTAGAAAAGTGCTTATTCATTTGCTTGAAAAATTCACTAAAAAAAATCGACTCATGCAGAAAATGGAAACTGTTTTATTCGAGTGTTTAAAAGATGACACCACTGTTGTAAAAGCACTTCTTCCACCATTAGCATGTGGTAGGGGGAAAAAAAAACAGCTCAGAAAGAGTGCTATGATAGCTTTCATGTGCAAGGATGTTAGAACACCAAGTTTGGTTGAGTTGTACATAAATACAATTTTTGCATGTGTGTGTGGGGAGGGTGCTGGTTTTCCCCCTATGTTCATTGTCATAATGTTAACAAAGTTATTTATGGTCCTGTAGCTTTCTTTCATGAACTGTACAACAGAATGGTGTCAATAGCATGCTCTTTATAGTCAATAGTTCATGTACATTACTCTCATAATGGAACTAAATGCCCTAAGTGCTGGCAGACAATCATGAACAGAGTCCTATGACAGCGTTAACTTTTCCTAGCTTAGTCAAAAAATGATTTCATAGGGGCATCCAAGAGATGGGTTTTATTATTAATCATGAAATCAGCAATGATGATTCTAAGAAGCGAGAAAAGGCAAGCTAGCAGTGTGAGTAGTGAAATGATGAGGTATATGTGGAAAAGACAACACACCAAGAGAAGCTTAGGAAAAAGAGATCATGAGACCCATTAATGAAAGATCCAGAAACCAAAGAAAGTCCCTAGAGCTTAACTTGTGACTTCTTTTTAGTTCTGAATCTAATCCCACACATCTTTTAACACTTTTTTTGTTGTGTAAAGCATAATAACAAAATACTTTGTAAAGTAATTTGAATGGGTTCTGAACTTTGCACCTAAAAAAAGTCTCATTAAATATTTTCATATTGGGATTGTACCACGAGAAGCAAGATTTCATTTTCTGCTTTATTCATTAACATTATTTAATATAAATCATTTTTTCAATACAATTTATAAAGGCTATTGCTAGTGGCTGCAAATATATTCACACTATAAATGTATCACAGTATTATTAGGTATTCAATTTGTTTTAACTTTCATTTTAATATACAGTACCATGACCTATGTCATTTTACATGCATTTTCTTTGAATTTCTGATTTTGCCTTGAGCTTGAATATCTAAAGGAGGATTACTGGGTCAAAGGGTATCATGTGTTTTGACAAATTGTTTCCAAAAGTTTAAGTCAATTTATAATCCTATATGCAGTGCATATGAGTATCCAGTTCACATCATCATTGCTACATGAACTATGTTTCTACACCACTACATTCTCCATTCAGTGCCCAATCCACTCCTTTCATACCTGCTTGTAAATCCACAAACAGTGATGGTCCTGAAGAGATGTTCTCCAGTGTAACTGTTTTTGTCTACTTTTCCTTCAGTTTCCAAGTATACAGTGATGACTTGGAATCTAAATATTCATTTGTGCTCCTCTTTGGTGATTTCAAAAACTTTCATCCATTTATTAATCTTCATAGGCCCTAAATGCAGTGACTTTTTATTAATGGTGTTTGCTGAAGAAAAGAGGGCTTGCTGTGTTCTGTCTTACTGTGTGCCTCACCTCAATCTGGCAGAGCATAACTGGTGATCCCTTCTAATACTATTAACCTTTATTGTTAATTAAAACATCTTGATATCGGAGGTGCCTGGGTGGCTCTCTCAGAAATAAATAAAACGTTAGAAAATTAAAAAAATAAAACATCTTGATGTTTATCATATTTCATTAGCATACATCAATAAACTACTTTTTAAACCTTTTATTTATTTATTTTGATATTTATTTATTA
>NW_027529794.1:900353-901282 GCF_008692635.1 Crocuta crocuta
GAGAGCCTATAGAATTTATAGGCTTTTTAAAGAATATTTATATTTGAGAGAGAGAATGAGAGGGTGCAAGCATGAGCAGGGGAGAGGCAAAGACAGAGGGAGAAGCAGAATCCAAAGCAGGCTCCGCGCTCCAAGCTGTTAGCATAGGGCTCAACGTAGGGCTTGAACTCATGAACTGCAAGATCATGACCTGAGCTGAAGTAGGACCCTTAACCAACTGAACCCANCTTTAGGACAAAACAGTCCATTAACAAATTATCTTCTTGTTTATGCTTCACATACCTGTCAGTTCATTTAAAAGGTTGTACCTTAATTAGAGGCACATGGACTTGAATTACTGAAACAGTGTGAAGTTCTAAAGTCATGAACTTCTCATGAGGGAGCCGTGTTTATAGTATACTCTCAGACTAGCCTCATTTGGATCCACTGATTCCAAACTCAATGAACTTGTTAATGCTCATATTTTTCCACTACATGTCCCTCACTGGAACAACTGTGCAGAGACACAGGGGAGCTGGGAGTAGTGCCCTCAGATCACTCTGAGGAATTACTGCTCCCTTCCTTTCAGAACAAACCAGAGCCTGTTTGGATATACCAGAGACTCAAATCCCCGGTGCACAAAACAGGCCCCTTTTGTTCTATCTCTTATTTGCCCTCAATAAGAAAGGAACAAAGTAGATGGAGTATAAAAGTTCTTAAGTTAATTCTAAGGAAAAAATAGGAATGAAGGTACTGCGGAACTTGGCACAAAGCTGATTTCAACCTTAGGAACCTGAAGTTGAAAGACAACAGTGATGCACGGATTTACTTCCATGTCTTTTTTCACTGTGCATGTTTGGAGGGTGTAAGGCTAGAAGCCATAAGGAGGAAACCACATAGCAAATGCATTCCCATGGTTTTGGCACATGGTTATATTCTCAACCTTAATT
>NW_027529794.1:901473-905794 GCF_008692635.1 Crocuta crocuta
GTCACATATATTGTTTATGTTTATTTCACATTCACTGAAACACATACATTCTACTGCAATAGCAATCTTGAATTGAATCTCTTATTAAACTATATTTTAAACAAGCAAAAGAAATGGAGATAAACAGTAGTTTTAAAGAAAACTACTAGGAACAATATCAATTTGATCTCCATGAAAACTTGCTCTACATTCTCTAAAAGAGATAAAAACGTGACATTCAAAACTTGGTTCTAGATAGATTCCCTTTGTGTATAAAATGAAGGCATTAAAATCTCTACTACATGCTTCGATATTCAGTGTGATTACAATGTATAACTAAATTATCGTCTTGATATACAATCATAATTGCATACTATGTGTCTCTTTCATACTATGGACAGTCCTTGATACAGTCTTATTCTTCCTCCACAGTAGGATTACTGTGCTAGGTGACTATTATAAAATGTAGAAGAACAATTGCTAAATTGATAGAAATTAAAAATAACAAAAACCCAAAATAAATGCAATACTTTGGGACTAATCCACCCAACTAGGACTGAATGAATTTAAGGGAAGTTGCTTCTTGCATATCCAGCATTTAAGGACATGTCATATTTCAAAAAAAAATACTGAATTGTAGTTCATTTCCAACTGAAGAGCTCTGATTTATAGATACATGTTAAGTCTTGCTTATTTAAACTTGTATGAAGAATTGAAAACTGTGCAGCTTAGACTCCATTGAATACACAGTAAACAATAGGTAACAACAGTTTGACAAAAGAAAATCAATGAAACCAAAAGTTAGTTCTTTGAAAAGATCAATAAAATTGATAACACTCTAGCAAGGCTAACCAAGAAAAAGAGTCTGATGAAAACAACAGTATANGTCTACCACAGCCAGAACAAAACAAGACACCCAAGTCCTGCCTTATCTCTTGCACCCTCCCACTTCTAAGAATGCTCACTTGGAGGGGCGCCTGGGTGGCTTAGTCGGTTAAGCGTCCGACTTTGGCTCCGGTCATGATCTCACAGTTCGTGGGTTCGAGCCCTGCATCGAGCTCTGCGCTGACACCTAGCTCAGAGCCTGAAGCCTGTTTCAGATTCTGGGTCTCCCTCTCTCTCTGACCCTCCCCTGCTCTTGCTGTCTCTCTCTCTCTCTCTCTCTCTCTCTCAGAAATAAATAAAATATTAAAAAGCAAAAAAAAGAATGCTCACTTGGAGAGAGAACTGTGACCAGTGTCAGTCTGGGACCCCAGATGGCTTCAGAACGCTTAAAAGAGAATAGCTTCATCGAACTTCCCCCAATGCTTCACTACTGAAAATGTACATTAGTTATGAAACATCCAGGTACACAAAAATACTAACATACATACTACACAGACCATAAAGAGAAAAAGCCAGCCACTACCAAGAAGTCCGTAAAAGAAGGAAATTCTGGTTCCTACCTCCATTAAAATCACAGTAAGCTTAGGGGGGAAAAAAAGCATGCTCTTGACTAAAGTACATTTTGAAGCCAATTTGTGCTGAGAATGTCAACACAAAATAACATATATACTATAAGCAAAAAAATGCCATGAGCAAAGGATAAAATGGAAATTTTATTGTTTTCATGAATGTGTATAAAGAACTAGAGAACAAAGAGTATGGGTATGTGTCTAAAGTAAACTTAGCCCATATGTGATTAATTACTTTAAAAGATTATTTTTTAATGTTTGAGACAGAGAGAGAGGGTGCACATGGAGCCAGTGAGTGTGTGAGGGGAAGGGGGAGAGAGAAAAAAAAAAAAAAAAGGAAAGAGAGAATCCCAAGCAGGTTCTACGCTGTGAGAGCAGAGCCTGGTACAGGCCTTGGTCTCATGAACCATGCGATCATGACCTGATGACCTGAGTCAAAATCAAGAGTTCAAATGCTCAACGAACCCAGGTGTCCCTACTTTAAAAGATTTTAGAAACCCTGAACAGCATTATTTTCCTGTTCTTCCCTAATATCAGAACATTTTTAATATGGAGATCTAGTACTTTACAAAACAAAAACAAAAAAAACAAAAAACAAAAAACAGCACATTGTCTGTTTTAACCTTGCTCTAAAGGAAGGTGGGGGGAAATGACTAAGATTATAAGCAAAAAGGAATTAATACTAGTGAGTCAATGCTAGGGTAATTTTAACAAAGAGCAAATACTTACTCACTGGACTATCTCTCAGTTCCTCCTCCTCCAGTGTTTTTTCTATCCCTAGCCTAAGAGTGATGGTTGGATGTGATAAGGAGACTTAATGTCTTTTTACCTCAGGTAAAACTACAAACTTGACTTATCCCTGTAATATAAGCCTATGATTTGACTAGGGATTATTTTATTTCAATTCTGTACTTTGTACATCATGCCTGGATCTGTTGAAGGACAGTCAGAGTCAAAGTAGACATGTATTTTTGGAACAACCAAGCTTTGTGATCTGGATTCTCCCTTATTATTGGGAGAGAATATCTTCACTGTTCTCACTGAGAATTATTTTTTTTCAAGTTTTTATTTACAGTCCAGTCAGTTAACATACAGTGTAACATTAGCTGAGAATTATGTTACAGACAACTGAGATACAAAGATCTGTGCTTCTGTCTCTTCATAGTAACTGGGTACTGACTAGTTTCCTACGGCATTCCCAGTTTAAGTTCACTAAAGTGACTGCAGGTGGGGCAAAATAATAAAGCCAATATGATTAGTAACAAAAGCACAATATTCAACCCTTCCTTTCTTATTTACTTCTTTCCATATATAAAAAGAATAAAATATATTTCTGCCCCCAAAAAGCTCACTTTTTAATGGGAGGAATGAACACATAACCAGATAGATGTAATACAAGATGATTTGTTACTAATGGTGATACAATATGAACAGAATATTTTGGGACCACTGATAACACAAAAAGGTCAATGACGTCTAATTTTACTATATGTTCCTGAGCATATGGTAGAGAAAATAAGATCTCTAAGTTGATGCTAAATTACTCATTATCAAAAACTTATATTCAGAACCGTTTCATCTTTTGATAAAAGGCATCTGATTTCATTTTAACATAAGACTTAGACTTTATGTGATTCAGTTATTCTGAGAAAAAAGTCAACCTGAGTTATATTTCTGACTGTTCTAACTAATGAACCTGTTGGACACTGCATCAAGATTTTGAAGCAGGTATTTCCACAGTTAAAATATTAATTAAAGGAAAAGAAGCACGGGTTGTTTCTCACAAACTCATGTGGATGGGAAAATATTCCATCTCTAATAATCAATACTAAGGAAGTTAAAACCATGCGGTTGATGATGATGATGATGCTTTTGTCAAGTGAAAACAGAATGACAATGCAATAGAGACTGTGGTGGAAAATGGCACATTTTTACACTGAAGAGGTAGTAATTGCCTACTTATTTTTATCATAACAGAATTTCATTTTTTCAGTCACTCAACAAATATTTAATGAATTCCCATTACAACAACAATAACAGTAACTACTATACTGAAAACCTATACTGTGACAAACATTATGCTAATAATTGTATATGAATAATTTCATCAAATTCTTAGAAAATCCTTTATGTTAGGTGTTATGTTCGTCTTACATTTGTACCCAAGGATAGATGATAGGTCTTATTATTATTATGTTTGTTCGTCTTACATTTGTACCCAAGGATGGATGTTAATGCACGTCAGAGCCAGGACACAAACCAGATAATCTGAATCACTAAAATCCAAGGTGTCAGACAATAGATTTAGAATATAAGATATACAGTGGTAAATAAATCTGACACAGTAGTGACCTTCACAGAGTTATATCTAGTTGTGAAGAGAGATATATATCAAATAAACCAACAAATGCACCTGTAATAGTATTAAACAGTGAAAAAAGTACACCAAAGAAAAGAACAGTACTATGTGAGGTATGGATAGGTACTTTAGATTAGGGAGTTGGGGAAGGCCTCTATAAAAAAGGAACATTAAAACTGACCACTGAAGAGTAAGAAAAAGCCAGACATGGAAAGTGCAGGAAGAAGAGCCTTCCGAACAGATGAAACAGAACGTGTAGGAAGTTTTACTTGCTTTGTAGTTCTGGGAGTTATAGAGTCATAGTTAGAGAGGTAGATAATATGTAGATTATATTAAGAAATGTGGATTTTATTCTTAGTGCAAGAGAAATCACTGCAATTAGGAGAGAAAACTTAATGGCAGATTAGAAGGGCAAGAAGTGGGTGTGTGGAAGAGGAAGAAAGCTGCAAGCCAGGTTTCTGAATTGAGCAACTGGGTGGATAACGGTGCCATTTACTGAATTGAGGAGGTCTGAAGGAATAGCCTATCA
>NW_027529794.1:905925-917674 GCF_008692635.1 Crocuta crocuta
GCAATCTTTTTGAAAAGTTAGAAAAAAGCATTTGTATAGAGCCTAAAGGGTTATCTTTTGACCTACAATTTAGCCTCAATAAATAATTCAAACACTAAAGATGCTATCTGTCCACAGATGATTGTAGTTAAAATACCAAAGCAATCTGAAAGGCAACAATGGGGAATGATGCAAGGACATGCATTTACAGGTATTAAAACCACACTTAAGTTTTTTTAAGTTGGAGAAAAACTTTATAGCACTTTAATAAAATAAACATTTATGTATTATAATATACATTCTATTTCTTTATTATGTGTTTTAAGTATTTACGCACTTTCATTCAAACTATAAAAATCAGCTGTAGGCATGGAGTATGAACAGTAGTTATAATACCATGCACACATATATACACGTGTGATAGTTTTCATCTTTGTTAAAATCTTTCAATCCTGTGACTGTGTCAGTGTGTGTGTGTGTGTGTGTGAACACATGCATGTACACACACACACATGCACACAAACACACACTGTCTTACAGGGCATTTGCTTTTGAGTGAGCACTGCCCATTTAGGTACNNNNCCCCCCCCCATACCCGTCAGTCCTCAGTTTGTTCTCAGCATTCAAGAGTCTCTCATGGTCTGCCTCTCTACCCCTCCCCCACTATTTCCCCCCTTCTTCTCCCCCACGGTCCTCCGTTAAGTTCCTCCTAATCCTCTTATACGTGCAAACATACAGTATCTGTCCTTCTCTGCCTGACTTATTTCGCTCAGCATAACACCCGCAAGGTCCATCCATGTTGCTACACATGGCCAGATTTCAGCTGGACCCAAAGGTATACAGCCAATGGCATTCTTAAGTCAAAGGGTAATTGCACTTGCAACCTGTAGAAAGGTTGAGAAATCAAGAAGTCTTAATTCTTAATGTTTATGTCCTGGCATGCAACAAGAGGAGGAAGAACTATACACTGTACAGCCAGGATGGAAACTTTGTGAGCCTCCCACCCAGTCTTCATACCCACACTCTGGCACATCACGCTGAATGGTGCTCACTCACCCTCACCTATGCCACGACAGTCTGTCCAATTACAGTTTCATCCTCAGTCAGTTCTGGAAACTTTATGTCCATTGTAACCATTTGCTCATTTCTCTCTGTTCTCTACCTTATTATAAAATAAAATACCTGAGGATTTAAATCCNACTGTGATATTTACAACTGTCCACCAAAGTAATAGACTTTATGTCTCAAGAGTTATGTCATATGGAACTATTGATGAAGATGCTGGATCAATAAGTTCCATTGTTAGAAGACTAAAACTATGGTTCCCAGACTCTTGAAATTCCAATGGTCACAAATTAAAAACAAAAGACTGGGAAGGTAGGCCAACTTAAGCGTGGCACTTTATATGGCCTTCTGTTTCTAAAGAAACAAAATAAATGAGCAATACAACCTCCATTTTCTGTCAATAGCATGTTAACAGCAAAAGTGAAGGTAAAACAGTATCATAATAAAACCACAGGCCTTTAAATTTAGCTTGATGTGAAAGAAAATCACTATTATCCTTCTTTGCCTTATAGTCCCCAATACCAGTTCAAAACAAACAACAAACAAACAAAAACACTGTCCAGAGCTCACAGCAGTCAAAAGGCTTCAGAGTATTTGAGAACCACTACATGGGTTTCTACAGGAGTTCTTTTGCCCTCAGTGGTAATAAGAACCCCACTGGCTTAGATTTCTTGGGAGTTTGCCATATGGAAGACACTATTCAAATAATTTACATTGGTTAATAATCAAAACAATCACTGAAATGGAAAGGCAATTTCATACTCTCCATTTTCCAGGTGAAGAAACTGGAGTTTCAAGTCACAGCACAAGAAAGCAGAGTACCACAGATAGAAACTGAGATCTATCTACCTGACTCAAAAATACACACTTTTAACTCCCAGTCTGTGACTTCTTTTTATTTTTAACATAAATGTAACCCCTGTGAAAAACAGATGGTTATATAACATCTTCTTTTCCCCTCATTTATTTCAGTTTTTGTATAAAGTGATTAATGAAAATATCTCAACATCTCTGTTTTGTTTCCTCTTGTGTGTGTTGCTGTTTTCATGGATCAAGTAAGGAAACTAATTGTCCAAATGAAATATCCCAAAACTAGCATGGCAAATTGTTAATTTAAAAAAAAAAAATTCTTGGCAATGTAGTTGCATTCAGTTTTAATTACAGCTTACTCAAAAACATGCATTTCACTTCAGCACTTATTAATCAATATTTTACTGGCACTCTAATGTATTAGAAGTCCTCTAATGGAAAATAAAACATGCAAAATGATGTGTGATACCATGCATAGGTTATGTTTCATACCTCAATTTACTATTTATTTCTCACAGTAATACAGGCAATATCTTAAGCATTTGACTATATTTTGACATAGATCATATGAGAATTTCCAGTAATAATACAATTTTGCAATTTGACTTTCTAATTATGAGTTTATCTAGCATCAGTTACATTTAAAATCATGATTAATCTTATATTATGCCTTCTTAAGACTTCTGAATTATGGATTTCCTGGAGCTAAAGAGAATACCATTTAAGAACTTCAAACTCTTTGAATCACTTAGGTGGGTCAGTTGGTTAAGTGTCTGACTTCAGCTCAGGTCATGATCTCACGATTTGTGGGCTCAAGCCCCACATTGGGCTCTGTGCTGACAGCTCAGAACCTGGAGCCTGTTCTGGATTCTGTGATTCCCTCTCTCTCTACCACTTCCCCTCTCAGGTTCTGTCTCTCTCTGTCTCTCAATAAATAAATAAATGTTAATTTTTTTTTAAAAAGAACTTGAAACTCTTTCTGTTAAAATCTGTGCCCATATGAATATACAATAAATACTTAAATGTAAATTAAGTACCTAATTTATAAATAACAGTAGCTTAAAGAAACATAACATTTATTTTATAGTGTATCAATATTTTAATACCTTTTCTGCCCTAAATTTGACTATGAAATGAGGACATGGAAAATTTTAATGCATGCTTTATTCAAACTAATTTATTTTCACTCAAAAATAATATTTCCTGATTATTCACTATAGAAACAAAAGAAACAGTTTTTAAAAAATGAGCTCACAAAGTATGGTATCTTTTGGAAAATGAAACTTCAGACAGAATTCACTATTGTAAGGTGGATTCGAGCTGTACTTTTTGTTAGAAATAGAAAAGTCTTCCTCCATAAACCCATTGAAGAGCTGCCAAATTAGGGTCATAGAAGTCTGAGCCTAAAGCTGATAGCAAAGGAAATCCAATTTGAGTCTGACAAAGAGAAGCTGTGGTCTGGTGTGTGTAGATGGTGGGGAGGGTAGAAGCAAATCATTTGGTATTTACCATCAGTATGTTAGCAGTGGTGTCATGACATCAAGTAACTCCTTAGTTTCCATCCCTGCACTTATTAAGTCCCATAGAAAAACTTAAAAAATGGAATTTGTACCATGAGCAGCAGACTTAGTTAAATTNCCAAAGGGCACGCCTGGACTTGTGCCCACATATGTTTATTATTTCTTCTTAATATAGCCCATCAAGGTTAGTAGCTCTCTGTTGGGGAACGTTATCACAATTAGAGCACTTGATTAAAAACAGGGCACATAGGAACAACTTAAGTTCTAACAAGAAGTAACTTTGTCTTTGTTATATTTGATGACTTAAGTCAGGTAAACCTTATAGTGATACCCGATTACTAAAAATCCAATATCAGGGGGCCAGGGTAAATCCCAGCCTATACGAGCTAGTTGAACAATGCTGTATAAGATGAATTAAAATGTCAAGGATATTATTAGGATTTAAAGCTAAAGCACCACACAGAGGAACATGAAGGTAAAATGATCTTAATTCTTGGGTTAAAGTTTTAATTTGTTTTCTTTTGAATTGAAAATTAGTTCAAGCTCTCCTTCTTCACCCGATAGCACTTATTGTTATTCAATATATACATTTGTTAAACAAAACCATGGTACAGAGAAAATTCCTCTTAAGCCAACTACAAGCCAGTGTATTGTCATTTGAGCAAGTCACATGTACTTGATATTACTAAAAGAGACTTTCCCCTCTCAATTTGCTCTTCTGTATAAAGTGTTATCATTGNATTGACCCTCAAATGATCTGGGAAAAGCCCAGTTCAAGGATGGAATTTAAATGCTGGGTACAATAAAGGCTTTCACAAGTGCTGTGAAAGGAATTTCTGTTCTATTAAAACAACTGAAGGATACATTGCTTTCTGGAAATATTTCTATCCTTCTCCATCACTATTAGGCATACTGCTCTCAAAAATAAATTCCTCTGGGACTAATTTTCCTTATAAAAATTACAGTCGGAGAAGTTATAACATGTTATCATAAAATAAACCATGAAGCTCTCTGCAAAGGAATAGTAAGTCAGTATTCTAGCAGTGAAAACTTGGCAGCAAAAAACGTATCCCCTGAGGAATTGTGTGAGAGATTTTGATGGGATTAAAACATGCTGCATGACATATGGTATATATTTTTAACACATATAATAGGAGAAATAAATTGGAAGAAGCATCTAAGCATTAATCCCCTAACTCCCACATCTCCTCCCATCCGTTAGGGATTTATCTCTTTCAGTTTGTCATGGTAATGTAAGCATGAAAGGATCTTTCCTACCTTCTGGAATTCAACTTTAGAAAGGGAGATAAAATGTCACTATTATTTATCTGCATCGTTTAAGATGCTGTTTTTGTGCAGGACAGAGAGATGTAAATAGATAAATGCAGCAACCTCAATGTGCAGGCTGTTCAACTGAAATCAGGTTTACTAATATTTCCTATCGGTGCTAATATCTTCCCATCACGTTCAAATGATGTAGTACNGGTGCCAAAAACATATCTAGATAAATTGTAAAAGCTTTTTAAAACATACTCTGCTTGCTCCTCTAAAGGGCGGGAAAGTTGGAAAAATAAATACATGCTCTGCTCTGTGTTTTCAAAGTATTTCTGTAAACAGTTCAGGTTTTAGTTTGTAGGTTGCAGAAATGTTACGCTCTACCTCCTTTGAATTTATTACTCTTGTATTTCATTCTATTAATAACTTATATTAGTGGGAGCAGGTGAGGAACAGGACTACTCCCCAATTTATCATTACCAGGACAATATGCACCATATATAAACCTTTGAGCCTCTAAGATCTCCTCATTGTAAAATGGGAGTTTTGAAAAGTAGCCATCTCCTAGAATTACTTTCAAGATTAAATGGGTTAAGCCAAGCAAATACTTAGCATAATACCTAACATATCATAGGCCACCAATGAATGTTAACTGTCCTCATCATCATCAGATCACCACCACCACCACCACCACCATCTACACAAAAATGAAGGAGAAAGGATGAGAGGTCATGAAAATAATTAAAAGATTATTTCAGAAATTTTATGAGACTGATATGGGAGTAGGTAGGCTGAGTCACGTGAGACCCTTTCAAAGACAATGAATCAGTTTCTGGAACATTGTAGAAGCTTAATAAAAGTTTGATAAAGATAGGAGGGGAAGGAGGGATGATTCAGTTAGGTGATTAAATGGGTAAGGAAGAAGAGAAATAAGAAAATTTTGAATATAAGCAACAAGGGGAACATAGAATTCTGCTCCAAACTAGGAAAACTGAAACTATGAGCACTGGGTGTTATATGTAAACCAACTTGACAATAAACTATAAAAAATATTTAAAAAAGAAACTAAAAAATTGTTTTACTTTTTTTAAATGTTTTATTTATTTCTGAGAGAGAGAGAGAGAGACAGTGTGAGCAGAGGAGGGTCTGAGGGAGAGGGAGACACAGAATCTGAAATGAGCTCCAGGCTGAGCTGTCAGCTGAGAGCCCGATGCAGGGCTCAAACCCACGAACTGCAAGATCATGACCTGAGCTGAAGTTGGACGCTTAACCGACTGAGTCACCCAGGCGCCCCTAAAAAAGTAGTTTTAGAAGAACAAACAGAATAAGTATTCTTACACACACCCCCCACACAAATATCTTATTGAAAACTCGAAAGATCAACCACACTTCTTAATAAAAGCAGTGTTCTAACAAGAAAAACATCTCCAATATTTTTTATCATTTTAAGAAATAATATTAAAGATAATATAGACAAAGAAATTGTATCTTTACCATTATTCTCCATATGAAGACAAACAAATGAAAACAGCCAAGTCAGATATATATCAACAGATACACTTTTGTTTTAAAGAACAATTTCCAGTTTCAGGCTTTTTCCTCAGACATGATATTTTAGATTAAAATATCAATTGCATCTTTTGTGGTTTCATAGCAGCATAATCTTTTGACTCCTGTCACCACTGAGCTGCCAACATCAATTTTATATTTATTTCAAGGTAACTTTGGAATATTTCATCTGTCTTATATATGGTTCTTCTGCTCCATTCAAATGTTTTGACTTGTTCCCTCATCTCATCATACTAGTAGCCTACCTTATAAATGCACATACTTTGAACTGGAAAATTTCTTTTTTCTAGGAATATAATCTTATAACCCTCCTTGAGTTTTAAAACATTTAAAACTTGCTTTCTCTATGCTTCATGCTTGCTTGCTTTCTCTCTCCCTTCTTTCTCTCTTTCATTCTCTCTCTCTCTCTCTCACACATACACATACACACACACACACACACACACAGAAATATATTTCTACATGTATAATCCATTTTTCAGTGTATATGATAATCGTTTCATACAGGATGTCTCTTATGTTTAAGTAATAACCATAAATGGTAGCTTAACTTTACAAAGTTTTGAACGATGGTGGTGTTTGTTCTATTTATTCCTTGTTTACTAAGTGAGAACTCCAGTATGTTTTTCCAGGAAACAAATCCACTATAAGAAGTTATTCTTTGTTCAGATTCACTTGAATTTTTTATTCTTTGGTTGTTGGATTTATTTTCCTACACTGTCTCTGGGCTTATGGTAAAAGTCTGCATAAATACTCATGGATTTATCTACTTCTGGTGCGAGCACGAACAGGGAAAAGGGGCAGAGGGACAAAGAATCATAAGGAGGCTCCACACTCAGCACACAGTCCAAAGCAGGGCTCAATCCCACAACCTTGGGATCATGACCTGAACCAAATGAAGAGTTGGATGCTCTACCAACGGAGCCACCCAGACAGCTTTACCACTTCTGTCCTTTTATATCCAGACTAAGCTCAATTATATTTGCCCAATTTAGATGAGATTTTTATCAACTTACCTTTTAAATAACCCACTAAAGACATAACCAATTGCTTTATATCAAACAATTCTAAATGTGATTTTCATTGATATTCTAGATTCAGTACAGTCTTTGTACCCATTTACCTTTCACCTAAATGAATGTCACTTTTCAGGTTTCCTGAAGTATATGCATCCCCGCCCCAACTCCACCACATCCACAGCTTCATTTTTTAGTACCTGATACAGGTTCTAGTTACCCTCATCTGGATTTTCCAATCATCCCTTTCCTGGTCTCTTGACAGGACCCACATGAGGGACCCCAAATTTCCAATTTTACCGAACACCTTAATCACTTACTCTACCTTAGATTCCAGGGCTTTCGAATATTAGGATCCACTCTTCTCAGTGCACTCAGTAAAATGGAAATAATAATTAGACCAATTGCACGTGGTTGTAGCCCTAACTGAATGAGGAGTGTGTGTAGATTGTTTGCATTGGTTCCTCTAAATATTATCTGCCTAATATTAATCATTTTGGGCTTCCTTACAGTTTTCATAGACTTATCTTTCATCATTCATCATCATGCCTATAAAATCTTTTGCTTTAATATGTCATTTGACTTTTGTTATCTAATTCTTTACTCAGTTTGTTTCTTTTATAATTGTAATACTTTAGACTACTTTTAATCTGCTTGCCTAAATCAATATCCATTTAAATTTTTTTTTAAAGTAAGGCATTTAAAAGTATTTATTTATTTAGAGAGCAAGCACATGGGGGATCATGACCTGAGCTGAAATCAAGAGTCAAAAGCCCAATTGACTGAGCCACCTACGAATCCCACTATCCATTTTTAAATTCTCATAAATTTTCTAAAAATCTTACTACTTTGTCATCTAACATGACTGTTTTTATTATAAGGGCAATATTTTCCTCTTATCATCTCTTCATGCAATCCACACCTTTCTGTATTTTGAATTAGGTTTACACACTTTTGTTAACATTAGGTAACTGTCTTAGACATGTTCTCCAGAGAGAAAACCTCTTACGGATGATGGATAATAAGGGACATTATTTTTTAAATTACTTAAATTATGATTTCAGACTAGCAAATACAGTTCATTTCTGGTGACTGCAGTGTATTTTAACATGAAATAAGAAAGTATTTACCAGATCAATAAAAAACTGTATGAATCCTAATGTAAGAGTTTGCAAAATGACTTACCAAAGAGGCAGTGAATACAGAGATAATCAATACATTCACTGAAGTAAGTTGCTTCTTGGCACATGAATAATTTGTGATTTCTATTTTTAAAAAACAGTAGATTTTCCTACTTGAATCTTAGCATTGAAATAAAAACACATCCTTGTATACANCCGGATGAAATTTCAGAGTCTCAGAGTCTCAAGTGTGGAGATTTGTTTAATTTAAAGAAAAAAAAAAAGATTCATACATAGAGAGAACAAACTGGTGATTACCAGAGGGGAGGATGGGCGAGACAGGTAAAGAGGATGAAGTACAATCTTCCAATTATAAAATAAATAAGTCACCAGAATGAAAAATACAGCATAAGGAATATAATTTAAAATACTGTAGTAACTTTGTATGGTGACAGATGATGACAGCACTGTGGTGAGCAGTGACTAAGGTATAGAAATATTGAATCACTATGTTGTACACCTGAAACTAATATAGTATTGTATGTCAGCCATACTTGAATAACAATATTTTTTTTAATTGAAGAACCCAAACTATAAAAAAAGTGAAAGAAAAGAAAAAAAGGCATGTTTGGCTGACACAAAAGACAAACAAGAGCAACAGTTATTTTGTAATTTTAATTTTCTTAAAAAATAGATAGGCTTGAGTGCTTATTTATTTATCTATTTACTTACATATCTGTTTACTTAACCAGTCCTATGAGATTGGTATCTCCCTTTATGCCCTGGCTACTAGAAAACTCAGAGAGAAATCTGGTGCTCACCTACAGAAGCTATACTTGCATTCTTGTACACTATTTTTGCTTCCATCTTTTCTCCATGGCCTTTTTTTTTTTTTCTATTTTAAGCACTATAGTACANGTAGTTTAAAAGAATACATTCCCAAATAATTCCAGAATCACCGAAGACTTGCTTGATTGTTCCACTTCTATCCTCTGTCATCTCATCTTCTGGCACTTCCTCCCAAGTCACATCACTCTGCTGTTCCTCAAACACAAGGCGTGCTTTCACTTCAGGGCTTTGCATTTGTTGCATTCTACCTGTAATTGTCTTTCCTGCATACAGCTACATGGCTTACCCCTCCACTTCCCTTAATTTTTCTGAAAAGCCAACTTATCAGAGGGGTCATCTCTGGCATCCTGTAATACAACATAAAGTCTTTATCTATGTACATATATATGCATATGGACACAGATATGTTAGATGTAAAATAAACACATCTGTCCCATCTCCACATATACACTGCACTCGAATCTCCTATATCCTATTTCTCTTTATACAATTATCACTACCTACTTTAAACTCTATTAGAGTTAGGCCTTTCTTTTGTGTTTGTTAGTTTCTTTGCTCGACTCCATCAGCACTGCCATGAACACAGAAGACACTCATTGAATATCTGTCCATTGTAAGAATGACTACATGGATAAACAAAAGATACAGACTCTACACACATGAAGTACATACACTGATTTATTATTGTAAAAGAAAACAATGCAAAATCAAAAATAGCAAATAGCCTAGTGCTTTGTCTTTCAAGACACAAATTAACATGAACTTAGCTGCAAAACAGAGGTTATAAAATCCATGTAATTTTGTCTCCTTCTATTTTAGCTTAATTTAACTTCCTTCCCAATTTTACTTTCCTGAACTTTGAATCATTCCAGAAAAGAAATGATCCAAAATAAATGTTTCCTGGTTTAGAGTTAGCATGGTTGTTGGGAAAAATAATGCATTTCTCACAAGTGAGATGGGACCGAGGTGGCTCACACCAAGCCTAATGCCAAGTAAAATGAAGGGATTCTCATTATAAGGCTTGTTTTGTCTGATGGAGGATTTTGGAGTCCTGTGATTCTGTAATAACATTATCTGTTAGAGGAGATTAGGCAAACGAAAGCCAATTAAACTGCTGGACAACAGCCAAGGTACCACCGCCGACACAAAGAGGAGTTTACTTGAAAGTATCAAAGGAAGTCGCTGATCTTCTCTGAACACCTTTCTTTTTCCTTAGGGAAAGCTTCTCATTTTTAATGATACAATGCAGAGAAACAAATCTTAATATTTTAGATGCAACACAGCAAAAGGAATAAGAGAACAATACTTAAGGCCCGAAGTGATGATGAAATGGCCTTTTGTGTTATCTGAGGAGAAATTGTTCTCTACTTTGGGTTCCAAATGTTAAAACGAAATGAGGAGCCTCAAGTGAATAGCTTTTTCAGCACTAGGTAAACTGGCCATCTGAAATCTTATACACAAGTTGTAGTTTAGTGGTTTAAAGCTTTAATGACTTCTTCATTTTTCCGAAAGGTGAGAGGCACTGATTAATACCCATCCTACTCTTATACAAGTTCACTGAGCGGGATATCACCAGGATACTCATCAAATATCTCTCATTACTTAGCTAAATTTTGTGTTATTGCTCCTGTTGCTCAAGTGTGATTTTCTTTATTGCTTTCTTCAGGACTTCTTTGTCCTTAAGCGATATGGTAAATGCAAGTGGCAAGTGTAGTAGTAAAGTCCAATGAAAGTGATATTCTCATTAATAAGTTATAGGCTGAGGTACACTGAGGAGGAAATTGAATCAGCAGTTCTGTACAGTTAGAGTCTACATATCTAAGTTATGTCACTTTGTGCAGGATTTTCCAGATTACTGTATAAAAATAATTACTTTAACATGTCTAGGAAAGAGGTATCATACGAAATGATATGTAAAATTTCCTATACAACATTTTACACTACCAATTAAAAAACATTTTCATGTAAATTGGGTAACAAATTGGAATTCCTTTATCTTATTTCTTATGCCTTTTCCTTA
Organism: Crocuta crocuta; assembly: GCF_008692635.1. Classification (NCBI taxonomy): domain Eukaryota; kingdom Metazoa; phylum Chordata; class Mammalia; order Carnivora; family Hyaenidae; genus Crocuta; species Crocuta crocuta. Next base: position 917,150 of record NW_027529794.1, read on the forward strand.
TTTCGCTCTTTTGGCATTTGGTACCTCAAGTTATACATACTTCTCAAAAATACTCACCATTAATGAGGANCACCGGGGCTTTCTAATTATAACAAAAATGTTCTCTCATATTCATGTAAGATTTTGACTTGTTCTCCCTTCTTTTCATACTCTGAAACCCATTTTTCACTGTTGTAATCTGTAATTGCTATAGGAAATACATATTTTGATCTTCATTGTTCTGAATACAGAATGTGAGTGTGATTCATATATTGCTTAACAATTGGAAAATGGTTAAATAACTGAGGTGCTGATGTAAAAAAATTTGAAAAGGTAACACAGAGTACTGTCAGTGTTAATGGGATGTAAACGAGATAGTGTAATAGATTACTGCATTTCTGGGTCACAAAATCTTCTCCATAATCATTTAGGAATATTAATCAGGTGAAAACTATCAAATGATCTCAGTTTGATGTCAAAATATCTGAAAAATTTTCTTCCTCCTTTTTTGTGTTCACTATTACTAGGTTCCTAATATAGCAAAAA
>NW_027529794.1:917682-925344 GCF_008692635.1 Crocuta crocuta
TTAATTGAAAAGTCTTTTGCTCACTTAAGTATCTCCATCCAACCAGTCCCCCCTTCTTAGAGGCAAGCTCCTTAATCAACTTTAAACATAAATAGGCCAGAGATATTCTATGATCATCACTGTGTGTGTGTGTGTGTCTTTGTGTGTGTACATGAGCATGTTCTTTCCCCTAAGCGGTAGCACACTACACCCATTTTATATATCCTCCAATTTTTAAATTTAACAATAAAATTTCAAGATCTTTGTACACTAGCACATAGAGAAGTGTCTCTTCTTCATTGATGAATGGTGTCCATTGTGTGGATGATTCTAATTTTCTCAAACACTTCTCTACTGAAGAATATTTAACTAATTTCCAATCTTACATAAATCAAAAAACAATGCATGTAGCCAAATACACACACATGACATACAGCATGGATAAGTTTATCTACAAGGTAAATTCAAAAATCAATGAATCAAAGAGTATGTGCCATTTTTGTCTTGATAGATATTGCTAAGTTGCTCTGCACACAGGCTTTATAAAACTCTCATCAGCAACATACCACCCAGTTCTCTACATCACCATTTGTAAACTTCACCTACCTGATGGGTGAAATCTTTTGTTTAGATTTCTATTATCACAAAGGAGGTAGGATATTTTCATATATTTATTTCAAAGCCAACTGAATTTTCCTATGAATTGTTTATTCATATAATATGTCCATTTTTGTACTGAGTTGTTGGCCTTATTTGCAAGAGCTTTTTAAATGTTTTTATAATTGTCTGTGATAAGAGTGGTGTGCAACTTGTTATTTGTGTTTGTCTTTTTCTTCTGTTAATTTAAGCAAATTTAAAGCATCTGGAGCTATGTCGCCTCTTCAGACCCTTCTCTTGTTCCTCTATCTCTTTTCAAAGTTATCTACAATATAAAGGTAATTTCCCAGTTAGGGAGAAAGTGTCAAGAAGCCTACCATATTACACTAACTGTTCAAAATACCACATCAAAACACACATGAGCGTACATATCGTGTTTTTAATCTCTTCATGTAATTCCTGCCACCTAATAGTTTACTTTCTGTGGTATCTAAATTAGACACCAAAGAAGATATTCTAAATCCCATAAAATCATTTATCTTTTCCCAAAGCTTCCAGTGTTTACTATGCTTACTTTTCACCACTATTGACCTTGTTTTGTGTTTCTCTCCTGGTTCTTTATTTCTTTCTGTGTGTTATTAGAGTATTGTACCGTACTGTCCTTAATGTCTGTGACATGTCCCTAGGGCCAGTGAGTGCAGTCTCATTTGTGTAACAACAGTCCTTGAAATAATGAGATCCTACTGGATTTTCCCCTTTTTCACAATCTATTCAATCAGACTAAAAAATAAATTAATGAATATATCTGTTTTGTATAAGTCATTTTTCTCCCAATTCCTAATACATTCTCTGGTTTAGAATTTGGAACAATTTAAAGTAGCCATATGTGATTTTAGAAAAGTATATGTTATAGGAAATATCTATGCATAGCTGATAAACTTGCAAAGCTAATTTGTGTGTCCCATGTAGAAAAAAATATATGTACCCAACTGAGGTATGATGATATCACTGGTTCTTGACTTGCTATTTCCTGGTTGATCTGAAAAAATCCTTTTCCTGCATCTTTGAAATAGGGGTCCATTTTTGTGTTTCACCTTATTGAAAAAGCAGCTTGTCAAATTAATTTGAATGTAGGCCTACTATTGAGCAAGACAATAAGTGTATGTCCACACATATATGCATACACAGTACACTCTAACCAGCCTGGGGCCAAACTTTCAGAACTCTCAAATTCTGAGACTTCAAAACAATTGTTGTTAGAGATGGAGAGGCTGCAAACCTTTCCTCCTTGGGAAGAATGGAGCATCCCCTGTGGACCCAAGCCATAAACCAACAACATAGAAGAGAGAACCATAAAAATAGTACCCTCGTGCTGTGATTATTTGATTTCCCACTTGAAAGGAAGTGTATTCTTTGATGGGTTGATAATCTAGACAAAAACAAGCTTTTTACAGAAAATTTGGAGTAGCAACAGAAAGCAGCAGCAGGACAGAAAACTGAGGGAAAAGGCAAAAACTCCATGGCATTCAGAGCAGCCACATGGCTGTTGTAAGAATCCTGTAATCTGCGGCCCAACGAGCATGGTGGTGAGGAGACAGAGGTCAGCTAGTAGGGATGGTGGGAAAGGAAAAGAGTCACCTGTATCTCATTAATATGCCACCTGAGGCATAAGGCATTCCTACTCTATACAGGAATCAAGTTTGGGTGTTGCTAAGTGTGAGGGCTGAGGAGGAGGTAAATTAACAACTTGCATTTGGCTCAAATGTCCCTGAGACACTGACTGCTAAAGGCATTTGCAGAAGGCCATATTCCAAAAAAAGGGAAGAGATATTAACCATTTCATTCTTTACTTGTACCTACACTCCAGCACCAGTAGATCACAGTAACTAATATGCAAAATTATCATGAAATATCACCAAGAGAGAAAATGATACTTATATGTGATATATTCTCAAGGAGCATCTTCGAGGAAGTATACCTTAGAAGAATTCTATGGAGGATCAAATACATTTGAAGGTTTTCTTGATATAGTATATGAGAACTGCCAAGTTTCATTCATCTGTTGAATATCGAAGTTCCAGTGACTAGAGGAACTTCAGTACTTGGAAAACTCAGGTGACTCATTCACAAGGGAAGAGTCTAGATGGTGAAATTTGACTGCACACATGTGAGTGAATGGACATACATATTCCTCAATATATAAAATCTGAATGCAAATGTATTTAAAATGAAAAAATAATAATCATTTAACACTTTTACAAATGTTTATTTGCTGACTGTTAAAACTTGACTTCTGAAATTTTATGCCAGCTCTGATTTAGGAATGGAAGATGAGAAACTTAATTTTTTAAAGGCATAAAATAAAATGTTTAAACCCTTTCTGAAATGAGCTGAATGCTCCAGATAGAGCGATTCTGCCATCAAAATCTGTTAACATCTAAAGAAAGTCTTTTCGATGAATTCGAGAATGCTAAGGACCAATATCTTTTATTTTTCTCGATAGTGGCTTTGTTCAAGCACTACCAGACTCAAGTTTTGAAGATCTAACAGGGTATATATAAAATTGCTTCTAATTTATTTTGTTTTCTTTGTAAAAGAGTCACTAGACATATCCCTGAGATGTCAAATTTCAGTGCAAAGTCACTCTTGTGTTGGTTTCTATGGCAGCCAATTGCAAAAATTTTAAAGCAGCTATCAACTGTCTATTCCAGTGTTGACTGCAAGCATCAGTGTCAGGAAGACAGTATTTGTCTTGACAAGTCTCCAGCTAAATATAATACATATAAGTTACACCCCTAAGTTATAAGTCACCATAATACCAGAAACAAATAGAAACAGCAGTACACATGGAGATGTACAAGGTTGATGCGCATGTATGAAGAAGAGAGGAGAAAGGAGAGGCGAGGGAGACAAGAAAGAGAGAGAGACAGAGATACTATTTCATAATTCAAGTTTCTCTAAAACAGAGAGATGCAATCCTTCTCTTTCTGAGAGTGTCGCTGAATAGGTATAAAAAGCTGAAACCACACCACTATTTGGTGAAAGCAGTCCAATTCCTAAACGAGAGTCTGAATCAAAGGAGACTGCAGTCTCAGGATCTTCAGAGGGAGAGAAATGACATTGGAATACTGAAAAAATAAAGTTGAAGAGCAGCAGGAAAGGGAAAAAAGTTATTACTTTTTAAGTTAAAATCATATATTTAGAATATTGTTACATGTTTATTTCTATTCATTCCATCACTCAGACTCTTAAAAGACTCAGCAAGACTCTGGTCCTAAATTTAATTGGTAGGGAGAGCCTAAACACAAAGGGTAGGGATGAACTCTACTATTTCTCCTCACTATCATGTGTGGGGAGATGATGAAAACTTGTAAACTTGAAAACTCAGGAACTTGTAAGATGTGAGCAACAAGAGTCCATGGAGGATGCTGGCCAAGCATTCGGAAGTAACATCCCTCCCAGCTGGGCCTGGAGAGGAGCACTAGAGGCTCTCTTTTTATGACTGGGTTAGGAGATTCGGAGCAGACTAGTGGATATAAAATGGGATTTTCACTCACATAGATCTGGATGTAAACACGAACTCTGCTGCTTCCCTTGTGATCATGGATAAGATGTTTACCTATTCAATTCTCATTTTCATCATCAATAAAATTAAGAAATGTGATTTGCCTTAAGGGACTGATAGGAAAATTACATGAGAAAATAAATGCAAGGCACCCAGCAAAAAGGCTGGTCCATATTAAATATGTAATATATGAGAACTGTTGTAATTAATGCTATTTAGTATACTTTGAATCATACTGTTTTAACACACAGGCTATGATTTGAATGATATTATCCTGCAAGCCCCCAGAACACTTGGTAAAGTCCTGTATGTAGGATAAATGCTCAATCACTACAGGTGAATGCATGAATATCTCAGTTAGATAGAAAAGTCATATGCATAAATTGAAGATCCAAATAATAAACTGTTATTTGTCATGTAATGGCAATAATTAGAAGAAGCCAAGTCCAACCTGGTCGTTTAATTTTTCTAATATTATTTAAATTCAGAGGAATTACAGCATAATTGACAACACAGGGCTTGGAACCAAATTGTCTGAGTTCATATCTCATCTTTACCATTTACTAAAGTGTGAACTGAAGCACAGGTTTCCCACCTGTAACACAGTAGTAGACAGGACTATTTCATAAAATTGTTGGGGTGATTAAGTTAGTTGATAAAATTAAATGAGTAAAGCATCTATAATGGTGCTTGGCAATTATGAAGCAACACTGAAGTATTACTTCATTAAAATTAGTGATTGCTGTTGAATGTTATCTATACTTAAGCACAAAAAAAAATCTCGATTTTAGTGGCATATGTAATCATATGCAATTTAAGTACAAAAGGTTGAACATAGCTAATGTGGGTAAGAGGCTCTGCCACCCTAACAAACCCGAGACTCTCGGGAGTGGATCACGTGTCAATCCTGACTCTAACTGGCTTCAGGACTTTGAGTGAATCGTAAAGGATCTCTGCATATTCTTATCAGTTAAATGTGGGCATAAGGTAGATTGTGTTTGTCGCCCAGCCAATTTCTACTATGAAAACATTCTCTGAATTTTAGTGCATTTTGTAGGATCATTTATCTTCCCCTGGGAGTGCAGTTTCAATTCTATAAAAGAAGCCAGTTTGGAAAAAAAATCTTATACAGAGAATATCACTTTGCTATCAAGTTTCCAGTATCAAATCTATTCCATACACAATAAGGCAGAACTATAGTAAAACATCCTGATGCTATTTCTTTTCAAGACTCCTTCACATTTACCATTGCCATTGGAATTGAATTCAGAAAAGAGTAAAGTAGCAAGGAGATATGCAATAGAGCCTTTTTAAGCTCCCAGAACTTCTGTTAGCTCTGTTCCTAATACTTATGGTTCCAATATCTTTGTCATATCACATCTACCTCCTGGATTTCCTATTTTGAGCTTACCCCCTTACTTTCATGAGACTTCATGGATGAGGTAAAGCATATGGTAGCCATGTAAAACTGGGAGCATAACACAACATCACAGAAGCTTTGAATGACAGAAGACTTCAGTGTTAATTCCATCTCAACTCATTTTTAAAATGAGGGAGATGAGGCAAAAAAATGTCCCTAACCTTGTTCAAAAGGATACAGATAATTAGAGATAGATCCAGGACCATAAGCTAAGTCTTTCTTAGCCTAATCCACCACTTTTACCATTGTATCACAGTTCCTTTAATAAAGAACTGCTTAGTTTAGTCCAAAGGGTATTCCCTAAATCAATTCCTTACCTCAATCATTGTTATTATACAATATGTTTGCCTTAAGTACATGGACCTGTATTTCATGGCTCTACTATTCCTATTTTCATAGGAATCATCCAAATTATCACAACCTTTAACCCCAAAATGCAAACATTCCTGTACTGTGCACAAAGTTTCATAGGTACTTACTTCCTGCAACAAGGCCAAGTAAATTCTGGATGACAGTGAGGGAGCTTGTTGCAAATCTTTATTTAGGGGGCACCTGGGTGGCTCATTCGGCTAGGCGTCCAACTTTGGCTCAGGTCATGATCTTGCGGTTCGTGGGTTCGAGCCCTGCGTCGGGCTCTGTGCTGACAGCCAGCTCAGAGCCTGGAGCCTGTTTCAGATTCTGTATCTCCATCTCTCTCTGACCCTCCCCTGTTCATGCTGTCTCTCTCTCTCTCTCTCTCTCAGAAATAAAACACTAAAAAAAAACTTTATTTAGGAATTTAGAATTGGGCATGAAAAACAGTACCATTTGTCAGAATACAAAAAAATAAATGTTTTCCTTATTATGGGATATAGTGTCATGGACCTATTAGCAATGGTTAATGACTCACAGGAAAAAGTTTGGAAATGTTGTTAGCAATTTTCTGACGTTGGACTTTTTCAGAACCTTGAGTTACAATATGGAATTTGCTTTATATATTAGAGTCCCACAGAGCATTACTTTTAGTTGAGAAAGATTCCACTACCTTTGTACTTAAATCTCATAACCTATATATGTACTTATTTTTATAAAGTTTTTAGTGCTAAAATTGATTCAAAGTACACACTGTATCTTTGGGTTTTCATTATGAGTAAAAATCTAGTGCTACAGTAAAAGACTAGAAAATAATATATTCTGCAGACATTTATTTTTAAGGGCAGACTTCAGTAAAAAAATATACCTATTTACATACCCACATAGCACTACCTGGTAGGTGGAATGATGTCCCCCTCAAAGAAGTGGTCCACATCCTGATCCTCAAAACCTGTGAATATGCTGGATTACACAGCAAAGGGGAATTAACAGTGCAGACAGAACTAATATTGTTAATCAACTGACATTAAAATAGGAAGAGGGCCCTGGATTACCTAGATGGGTCCAATATAATCATATGGTTCCTTAAAAGTGGAAGAGGGAGGCAGAGGAATAGAAATCAGAAAGGGTTGCTTGCTAAAGAATGGTCAGAGAGATGAAACATTGCTGGCTTGAAAAACAGTGAAAGAGGGACACGAGCCATGGAATGTGGGCAGCTTCCAGAAGCTGCAAAAGGCAAGAGATGGATTCTTTCTTAGAGCCTCCAGAAAGGAGTGGAGTTCTGATGACAATGTGACCAGCGAGACCTGTGTCAGATTTCTAATTCTGGAAGTGTAAGATAATAAAATGATACTGTTTTAAGCTACTAAATTTTTGACAATTTGTTTCAGCAGCAAGAGAAACCTAACGCAAACTGCTCATTTTTAAAAATTTCCACTAAAAACTAGAAATTGAATGTACTGTGATAGTCAAGGTCTTTTTGTTAAGAGACGGTTGTAGGGGCATATGGGTGTCTCAGTCAGCTAAGTGTCTCATCTCGGCTCAGGTCATGATCATATGGTTCAGGAGTTCAGGCCCCATGTCAGGCTTGCTGCTGTCAGTGCGCTGACTGCTTAGGATTCTCTGCCCCCCACCTCTCTCTGTCCTTCCACTGCTCGTTCGCGCTCTCTCTCTCTCTCTCTCTCAAAAATAAATAAACATTAAAAAAAAAAAACAGACGGTTATAATTTTAAAAAGGAATGTAATTTAG
>NW_027529794.1:925595-938854 GCF_008692635.1 Crocuta crocuta
TTAAGGTAAAACAATCCTCTATCACATAAGAAAGCAGGACTAATGATAAGGAAAATAATTATTCCACCTTCCACCAAAGAGATGAGACTGTGCTAACATACAGTTTTAACACACACCATGAAGAAAAAAGTTTTGCTACCAACGTTTCCATTGTTCCTAGATGTAAAGGCATATATGCCATCTAATTCTTATTTTTTAAAGTTGTCAACTTTGTAAATGAAAACTTTGTAAAATACAGAGAAATATGAAAAAATATAGTTGAAATTCAAATTTCTTAAATCTTCTTTAAATCATATTTTGCAGTACTAATTTAGTAGATATTAAGAGGTCATTGATAAGGAAAAGAGGGGATTATGATATTTTTGGTTTTGCAAATGAATTTCTAGGTCCTGTCCTCATAAAACTCTACTACTGAAGACAGCCACATCTGCCTCTGACTTCACTGACATTTTGTTCTCTGGATTACACGTGCTTATATCCACCCTGTACAGGTGATGATACACCTGTCAACACATATAGTCTATTGATCAGTACAGGTGACTGTAGGTTCATGGTGAACAATTATGAGTCACTGGAGATATCAATAAAATCTTGTCTCTACCCTACCAAACCCAATGGATCATCAAACTGGGTCTCAGTGATCTATAATGTCTACAAAGAATTCAAGACAGGTTAAGAACAAAGAAGCCATGTGAGAGGCTGTTGTCATGTAGGTCAAGAGGGTGAATCCCAGATTGACATGTGATTGTTAAAACAGTAAAGCAAAGGTGGGCTTAATAAATGGTATGCAGAAATAAATGACACAGCTGTGAGACTGAGGGCAAGCAGTGTCAAATGATGACAAAAATGTGTCAATATGGCTGACTCTAGGTAACTGGCCTGTGGAGCCAAAATGACAATTATGTGGCAGAGAACAAATAGAAACTCTGAAGAATAAGATTAAAGATGTTGAAAACATTGTATTACCTAAAACTCAACCAAAATCATCTGCTCTAATTTCCTGCACACCCGCTGCATGGTATAACAATTCCAGGTGATATTTAGATGGCCAGATAATCTACTCCTCCCACATATGAGGAAACATTAGAAGGGAGGAAAGAAAGGCCATTTATAAACGCTGTAATCATCATTCAGCTTGAGAGTAACAGAAGCAGGTGTGTAGGTCTTTCTCTAATACTCATGAGTAATAGGGATCTATGGTACTGAGAAAACACAGCTTGCTGCCAAATCTGGTGCACTCTTCTCCATTCTTGACCATAAGGAAGGCTCCACATCATAGCTATTGAGTTTATTCAGCTGTTCTCATATCATTTCTTCCATAGTTTTCCTATAAATTTCTATTGTGCCAACACATAGAGAATTGATTACTTTCTTTTTCAGTCCATCTTTGAAACTTGTAATCAAATTATTCTATGCAATTAAAAATGCATGAACATTTGCTTCTTTAGAAATACCTCTCCACACACACATCCTACTTCAAAACCCTTGTCATCTCCTGCCCCACCCTCTTCTGAATTTTGCTACTGCTGGTTTGGAATATAATCCACTTAATGTGTATACTCTATTGAAGCATCGTGACCCACTGCCAGTACAACACATCTCACAATAATTAACAGTCACAGATCATAAAATCAGAGGTGTTTCTAGTGAAGACAGGTTATTGTGCAAAATAGTAGTATTCTAGCCCCTTAGTATGCAAACACTAAGGGNAAAAATACTTATATATATATTAAAAATTTAATGTTTTTTTTTTTTTAGAGAGAGAGGGAGACAGAAAGAGAGAGAGAGACAGAGAGACAGAGTGTAAGCAGAGAAGAGAGAGAGGAAAACACATAATCTGAAGCAGGCTCCAACTCACAGACAGTGAGATTATAACCTGAGGTGAAGTTGGATGCTTAACCGACTGAGCCACCCAGGTGCCTCGAATATATTTTTCAATTCTAACTCATGTAATAACACCAATAAAATTACTTATAATTTTATATTTTCTGAGGATGTGCCATGTACAATGCATGGGGCAAAGCCCCCTGTGTTATAACTACATACAAACTAGGGTTCTGCTTTGATCACGGTATACTCAGATCAAGGCTTCTGGCATTTTATAGCTAAGAACACTATGCTTGCTGTAGTTTAATGATTGGTTGTGGTGTAATTAATGCTTTTTTCCCATTAGCAGAGTCTTGGGTATCTATAAACCTAACTTAAGTGCAAGAGGAATGAGTACTTTTTCTACAAGAATGACAGGACTCTATCTGGTAGGGCGACTGGTGGTTTATTAAATAAGCAGCAATTCTAAATTAGGTTATGCTGGTTTTGACAGTTTCTGAAAACTGACATTTTCATTTGCTCAGTTTCTTGGAACAACCCATCATGCAGATATATTACTTGTTGAAACCTCATAAAAACTCTGTTTTTCTCTGGGCTGTGAGCATGAATTTCTAATGAATTTGGCTCTAGGTGAAAGGCAAGTTCTCACCCATTACTGCAAGGGATGGTTTTATTTTACTGAATACCAATTTAACAATATCAATGCAATACAGATGTCCTTATTTCTAATGTTGGATATATTGCTGTTGTGACCCTGAAATGGAAAAAAAAAATTAAGAAACAGAAGGAAAAGGATAAAAATCCTAAGGGAGCTTGATATTTGCTGCTTGTACCTACAATTTATATTTTTGGGACAAGTCAGTGATGTCTAGCACAAAATGCAGCTGTTCTAAGCTCACCAGAATAGAGCTCAATCATCGTGTTAAAGATCTTACCACGTGGTTATTACCCCCCATCCTATACATGGTGTGACTTCGGTAATATTAAACATATCCTTGCTCAATTAAGTCACAGAAAAGTTATTTACTTTTAAGTCTGCAAACTGAAGTAGCATCTGCTTATGCCAAAAGACAGACTACATTCACAAATGTAGTTTTCTCAGTCAAACCTATTTTTCCATGCTGAAGTGTTAGCAGATTTCCATCCAGAAGCATGTTTATTAGAATATAGTGACCCAAACAGCTGAAAAATCACGAAGCTCTCAGTCAACTGTTTTTACTACAGAATGGGAGACAAATGATCTGACCAATACTGCCATCGATGTCTGGTTGTTTAGTGCTGCTTAAGCATATCGATAAAACACAGAAATCTTGCTGCTCAACATTATGTTCAACGAGGCACTGGAGATAATTCACCAACTGACTTAAATAGAATCTGGCGGAAAAGCAGCTGGCTAAAGCATACATTCAGCCATACCACTGGGAAGAGAGTACCAATTTCAATACCAACACCAGTTCATTTAAATCATAAGCTGCCTAGCATATGTGCCTGCTCATGCTTTGAAATACTTTACCTAAATGACTGGTGTAAGAATCACTATATTTGCCTTTTACTGATTGCATCTATGATCTATTCAATGGCTGAAAACAGAATTCATGATAAAATTTCATAGGTTTTCTTTTTTTTACCTTNTGGTTTTCCTTTATTAGTTTTTCTGACGTTATTTATTAATTCTAACCACTAAAACATTTATGCGTATATACAAATGACACTTGAATAGGGCTTGTTATATACGTAATAACCCTGGAAGCTATTTATTTATTTAGTTTNTAGGTTTTTAAAATGTTATGAAGAACATTCATTATAGCATCCTAAAGAGTAAATGGCCTCACTGACCAATTTTTATCTGATGATCAATACGACTGATTGTATAAAAATAGAGTCAAGACATATTGTTGTGCAATATGTTACAATTAGCCCCATTCCTCGGAGAGTCAAACTGAGGCTGTGAAGAAACCTGCCGTACAGGCCATTCAGAGCCCCAAACTGAAAGAATATTCATGCATTTTACTCTGCATCATGCTGCAGATGCAGGGAACACAGGAGGGCCTGCTTCATGGCTGGAGGACAAGAGGGAAATGTCAACAGCAGAGGGCCTGACATGTTATAAGCATATCTAACATTTACTGAGCTACGGCATAGGCCACACACTGTGAAAATACATTAAATGCACTATCTTATTTAACCTTCAAGTCAGACTTCAGTGATAGTAATTATCATTTACCATGTTTGCTAAATGAAAAAAAACTGAGGTTTAGTGAGGTCAGGCAACTTCCAAGAGGTCACAAAGTAGGAAATATTAGAGGTGGAATTTGAACCCTAGGTCTTTACCTCTAGAATCCACATACTTAAGTACTTCATTTCACAGCCTCCTTATGTCAGAAGGATGTTTCTCTGTATGCACGGGGGACCAGCAAAGGTTTTGTTGTGTTTAAAGGTCTAGATCATATTTAACCATTCTGTTCATCAGTCACTATTTGTAACCTGCATACAACACGCTAGGATTTTTCTAAGTGTTCTTCTAAGAAACATACAATGTGCTAATATTCTTCTAGAGAGACAGCTTTGGACAAGATAAACCCCCTACCTCACTGGGCTTACATTTTAGTCTATTTCTAAGGAAGATGACTTTGGGTGCACTATGTAGAGTTTTCTATGGATGACTGGCACCAGAGAGCCTAGTTTGAAAGTTACTGCACTGATCGAAAGCACAAGCTAATGAGGACCTGGATTAGTTCTTTATGGCTGCATAGCACATAACCCCGAATTTCATGGCGTAAAACAACACAGAATTCATTATCTCACAGCTTCTGGGGGTCAGGCAGGAGCCCAGGTAGGGTTCAGCTGGGCATCCTGCTCTGGGTCTCACAAGACCGCATCAAGGTGTTGGGCTGGGCTGCATTCTTTCATGGAGCCTGGGGCCTCTTGCAAGCTCAGATGGTTGTTGGCAGCACTTAGTTCCCTGTGGTTGTAGATGTCTGTGCTCTAGCCATCTACCAACCAGGCAGCACTCTCAGCCCCTAGAGGCCACTTGAAGTTCCTTTTGTTGTTGTTTGTTTTTATTATAATCCCAGTATAGTTAACTTACAGTGTTATCTCTGTTTCAGGTATACAATATAGTGATCTGTACTATATTGTACAAATATATGTACAACATACAATTTGTACAAATACTGTACAAATATATGTATAGAATTCAACAATTCTATACATTACTCTGTGTTCATCATAAGTATACTCTTTAATCCCCAACCCACTCCATCCTCCCACCCACCTCCCCTCTGGTAACCATCACTTGTTTTTTTGTTTTTTGTTTTTTAATAGTTTATTGTTAAGTTGGTTTCCATATAACACCGAGTGCTCATCCTCACAAGTGCCCTCCTCCATGCCCATCACCCCCCTCCCCCCCCACATCCATCAGCATCCCTTCTTAATAAAGACCCTCAAGACAGTCGGGATAGAAGGAAGTTATTTAAANACTGTTGTTTAACAGAGTGCCAGAAGTCCTGGCATCATCAATAAGACAACAAAAGGAAATAAAAGGCATCAGAACTGACAAAGAAGAAGTCAAACTTTCACTTTTCGCAGACGACATGATACTCTACATAGAAAACCCAGCAGACTCCACCAGAAGCCTACTAGAACAGATCCAAGAATTCAGTAAAGTTGCAGGATACAAAATCAACGTACAGAAATCGGTTGCATTTTTGTATGCCAACAATGAAGCAACAGAAAGAGAAATCAAGAAACTGATCCCATTCACAATTGCACAAAAAACCATAAAATGTCCAGGAGTAAACCTAACCAAGGATATAAGAGATCTCTATGATGAAAACTATAGAAAACTTATGAAGGAAATTGAAGAAGACATAAAGAAATGGAAAAACATTCCATGCTCATGGATTGGAAGAATAAATATAGTTAAAATGTCATTACTACCCAAAGCAATCTACACATTCAATGCAATCCCAATCAAAAATTGCACCAGCATACTTCTCAAAACTAGAGCAAACTATCCTAAAATTTGTATGGAACCACAAAAGACTCCGAACAGCCAAAGTAATATTGAAGAAGAAAACCAAAATGGGAGGCATCACCATCTCAGACTTTGAAGTTCCTTTCTACATGGCCCTCTCAAAACATGGCTGCTTACTCAATGAAGGAGGACTTCGTTCCAGCAAGAGAATCTCTCTCTTGAGGAAGGGCTCAGTCCCTATTTTAGAGGTGTACTTCTGATTAAGTCAGGCCCAACCAGAATAATCTCCATTTGAATTAGTTCAAAATTAACTGATTTGGGACCCTAATTATATATGCAAAATTATCTTCCCTTTTGCCCACACAGTGTAACCGAGTCAGGGAAGTGGCATTCAGTCTCTCCCCCACCCAAGGGGAGGAGGGTATTACACAGGGCAGGTACATCAGGGGGCGGGAATCTTGAGGGGTTCTCTCAGAGGCTCCTTGCCTTCCACAGAATCCCCATTTTTCAGAATACCCAGAATGAATGATGCCAGATGGGTTTTAGAAGTAGAGCTAAGAGGAAAAATGGGGGGAGGTGAATTAGAAAGAAGGATGATTAAACAAGACTGGAATCTTTTCTTGGAATCTTTTCTTTCTGTGAAGACTGTAAAAACCTGTCAATGAAATACATTAACTAAAGAGTAGTAGTGCAAAGATAACTATTCCACATGGGGCATGTTGAGGTGCTATAAGAAATTTAAGGAAGGGATGTCCAGCAAGCATGTGGAATCCTGGATCCTGAAAGGGAAAAGGAAAAAAGGAGCACTAGGGAGAAACATGTAAGTTACTTGAATAGCAGAGTCAGCTATGAATGGATGACATCCACGATTTTGAATACAGCAAGAGAAATGACCTAGCTTAAGAACATGATACATTGTAAACTGAGATCAAATAATTTCAATTTAATTTAGGCTGGTAAACTTTCAAAATGCTTCTTATGAAAAGACACTGAAATTGGGACGCCTGGGTGGTTTAGTCGGTTAAGCATCTGACTTTCGCTTAGGTCATGATCTCGCGGTTCGTGGGTTTGAGCCCCACGTCGGGCCCTGTGCTGACTGCCAGCTCNCTTGCTCTCTTATTAGCTTGTTTTTTTTCCTATGGGTAAAAGACAAACACTGTCATCCAAAGGTCTAATTCATCTTTGCTGCATGATGAAACTAATATGCACAAAATCAGGAAGATGTTTGAGGGAAGAATATCTCATGGCTATAAATGATCCGGTAAGTAACATGATGTATATTTTTGGCACTGCCCTAATCAGTCCAATGCATTTGTTATGGGATGTTAAAAACTTCAAAGAATATAAAAATGGTAATGTTTCTTAGACTGAATGCTTTACANCCTTATTTTATTTATCTATGTTATTATTTATCATGTCTTATTTATCTATATATCCATGTTTCAAAAAAGTATCTGGAAAACATAAAATATGGACAATTAATTATAAAATAATGAGAAATTATTTTTACAATAAAAGCAAAAGTATAAACATAAAAATCTATTAAAATTTAATCTATATTTAATAAAATATAAAATCAAATGTATAAACATATATATTCAGTGTATACATCTATACTTAACTGCATACATATTTACATCCATATTCTAATAAAACTCATAAGGCAAAGAAAGATCTTAAAACAAGATGCAATAGGTCTTTATGCCNAAAGGACAGAAATTATGCTTTGTACACCTTTATTATTCATCAGTTAGAAATCACTGAGTATACAGTACTTCTATTTTAAAATTTTTAAAAAATTTTTAATGTTTTTATTCATTTTTGAGAGACAGAAAGAGACACAGTGCGAGCAGGGGAGGGGCAGAGAGAGAAGGAGACACAGAATCTAAAGCAGGCTCCAGATTCCAAGCTGTCAGCACACAGCCTGGTGTGGGGTTTGAACTCACTAACCTCAAGATCATGACTTGAGCCACCCAGGTGCTCTGAGTATACACTATTTCTAAACATCATATCAGTAGATACACTTAAGGGAGACACTTGGGGTGCCTATTTGCAATGTGGACTTCTAGTATCTGTCCTATCTACTGGATCAGAATCACCAGGAGTGAGGGAGAACCAGTACTCTAGATCCTTAACAACTTTATGCACAAAGTTTGAAAATGGCAGTATAAAAATTATACCTTATATGACAAATTTGGTTTTAACTGTGTGTGGACTACACGTACTGATTTAAAATGCTTGCCTAATTCTATTAATACTTTTGCTTGTGACTCTAAAGACAGAAAAAACCACCACCAAAAGATTCGCTAAGAGATTAGAATCATACCATCTTGGAGCTTTAAAGGACACCATAATCATTGGCTCTTAACCCTGGCTCGACATTAGAATAACCTGGGGAGCTTTTAAGAAATGCCAATGCCTTAGTCTCTTAGATATTGCTTTTTTAATTAGTATAGGATGGGGGCTAGTTACTGGTATATTTCAAAAAGTTCCCCCAATGATTTTAATGTGCAGCCAGGGTTGAGAACCACTAATCCAGAAAAAAATATCTCATTTCATATATGAAGAACTATGATCACAAATAAGTTAAACATCTTGCCAGAAAATATGCAAGGTGTTGCCTAAGTTAGGACTAGAATCCAGGTCCTTTGACTAGGCCATTCCGCTCCCCACAATTCCTATTTATTAAGAAATGAGTGGAATCTTTTGTATGCCACCCCCCCATAAAAAATGCTCCAAGAATAATAACAGTACTTGCAGAAAAAAATCCTATTTGTAAAGATATTGCATATAGTTGATATCACACAATAAAAAAACCATGTTGCTACATCATCCTTTCATTGCAACGTTTGAGAAGAAAATTAAAACAATTTTTAATGTTTATTTATTTTTGAGAGAGAGAGCATTAGCTAGGGAGGTGGGGAGAGACAGTGAGACACAGAATCTGAAGCAGGCTCCAAGCTCCAAGGAGTCAGCACAGAGCCTGACCCAGGGCCCAAACTTAAGAACTGTGAGATCATGGCCTGAGCTGGAGTTGGATGCTCAACCAACTGAGCCACCGTGGTGCCCCGAGAAGAAAATTTAAACCAAAGCTTTAACACTTCAGATTAGGTAAGAGACATGTGATCTGTTCACCACAAAGCAGTTGTAAATGGCTCTTGATACTGAATGAGAGAGATGGAAGAGAGGCATCCACTGGGCATACACAAAAGAAAGACTGAAAAGAAAGCAGACCTTGTCCAATATGAATTAAGAGGACACCCAGCGTACTGAGGAGGGCACTTGTGATGACCACTGGGTGTTGTAGGTAAGTGATGAAACACTGAATTCAATTCTGAAACCAATACTGCACTGTATGTTAACTAAAATTTAAATTTAAAAAAATATATAGGACATCCAGGGGAGGTATTATCCTTTAACTGAAACAAATGCAAGTTCATTATAAAGCTACAGAAAAATACCTACAGAAACTACCTCAAAAACTAAAGAAAGGAGGTGGGAGAGCAGCTGACGTACACCACAAGGCTTTGTTGTAAATAAAATCAATTTTATGGTTTCACTCGGCCCTTAATTTGCCAAAATGTTCAAACTAAAACCAATATACAAGCTTCAGCAAACTCAGCGGGGTGGGTGCTTTTTGTCGGAACTGGTTGCAAACTGCCAAGCAATATGGGATAAAAGCATTTCCACGGCTTCACTCTCACCCACAGAGAAGATGTTCCTCATTTTGAAGGTCAGGCCATACATCACTGGCCCAATGTCAGGAAACATGCATCGCCTCCGCCTACACTGTGCTAGGTCAGTTAGAAAATAAACAAAAGCAACTGCACAGAGCTGCTACCCCCCTCAACTGCTCCATCCTCCTTTTCAACCATTCCATTTGCAAAGGAGAAGCCAAAGGGAAGGAAGAAGTCATGCAGAAAAGTTCAAGTCTTTTGCTTAAGACAACAGTATTTCTAATATCTCTCAAGAATTACATTTTTTCCTCTGATAAATACAGGACAGACAGAGCTGGCAATACTAGATTATTTACAGTAGAGCTCTTTAAAATGTCACTGGGACTTTACAATGCTTTACCCATATGTATTCAGCTTGCCATTGAGTCAAAGGCTTTCAGATTCCTTCTGCCACCAAATGTTTCATAGATTGATCATCGGTCATCAGGCGGAAGGGGCCCCATCAGCTATAGGGCTGATATCCCAGAAAATTCTAAGTGCAAACTCCAGTCTCTGGCATTGCCTGTGAAGGATCACTGCTAAATTACAATTAAATCTGAGTGGTTGAAGAATGGCCTTTCCTACTGGCCATTCACTTCTCATTAACTATTTAGTATAAGTCTGTTCACCAGATGGGTTTATAGTCACATATGACTTAGGAAAATAAACCTTGGCAGACCTGGAGATCCAGAAAAGAATGAGATGTGGTTTTTCAAGTTTCCAAATATGCAAAGGACTGTAGGAGGGCGTGGAGGTGAAGTCAGCTGACTGGTTGCCTAATAGACATCAATCTACATAATTAAAAAAAAAAAACATAACTATAGAGCACCCAGAAGGAACCTATGAAAGGGAGTTAGCTTGGAACACGGTTTAGATATTGTAAGGACAAGATAGCCTGGGAATGCTGAAGTTCCATTATCTAATTATAGGATTTAAAATAAACTTTCAAAAAATATTAACCTGTGATATGCTCCAAAGCTCTGAATACCGCTGTATAACACAATCAGTTCCAAACACTTTCATATGTATCTTCTCATTTTTTTCATGTGTATTTACTTATTTTTGAGAGAGCGAGCGAGAACAAGCAAGCAAGAGAAGGACAGAGAGAGAGAGAGAAGAGAGAGAATCCCAAGCAGGCTACTGCAGAGCCCAATGCAGGGTCCAAACTCATCAACTGTGAAATCATGACCTGAGCTGAAATCAAGAGTCAGACACAACCGACTGAGCCACCCAGGTGCGTCTTTTCTTGTTTTTGTTTTTTTTTAACATGTTTATTTATTTTGAGAAAGAGAAGAGAGCACATGCACAAGTGGGGGAGGGGCAAGGGCAGGTCGGGGGGAGAGAGAGAGAGAGAGAGAATATACCAAGCAGGCTCTGCACAACACAGGGCCTGAACCTACAAAACAAGAGATCATGACCTGAGCTAAAATCAAGAGCTGGACACTTAGCTGGCTGAGAGACCCAGGCACTCCACATATTTTCTCACTTTTAGTAACCAGCTTCACCCCATTTCCTTAACACAGACTTACAGTATATAAACATGTTTTGAAATCCATAGATGAGGCTGTCTTCATTTAAAATGAAGGTCTACTCTCTCAAAGACACTACAGCCAGTAACTTCATAACAAATCAATCTCACAAAGTCTAAATAGGTGAGTTATATGTCCATTATAAATTTCTTCTGATGGGTTGAGTCATTTAGCATGAAGGCAAAAAGGCTTGGAGCAACAATACAACATTATATTCAATGCCATGTCAGCCAGTGGCCATGGACGCTCAATAAATAGCAGTATGCTGTGACTGATCACTTACCACACACTTTACAAGTACTGAAGATGTAATAAGCTAACTCAGGAAAGAAAGGAGTTCAGGTTGCCTTTCTTCCACTAATATATAAAATAGCCCAAATCACTCTACTATATTCTGAGATCCAGGAAGAAGTGGATAATTTTTAAAATAATTTCTATCATTCAGAACAGCTGTTCTTATGCTGAGAATCTATGTTGACACTACAGGCAAGGCCTGGACTTTTCAAGATAGTAGGCAGTGTGAAAAGAAACGATCTGAATGAGAAACAGACCTGGCAATATCCATAGGAGAATTCCTTAGTTATCTTTCTCTCCCTGTATCACAAACACAGGGGCAGCCAAAGGCAGAACATGGACAACTCTACAGAACAAACAATCCAGCTTCTTCAATAGACTGCTGNTCACCCAGGTTAAGGGATGCCCAGATAGCCGGTAAAACATGACTTCTGGGTCTGTTTGTGAGAGGGTGTTTCTGGGAGTGGTTTGCACTTGAATCAGTAGACATAATTATGAAGAGCTGCCCTCGCCAATGTGGAGGGACAGTAGGTGAGTGCAGGGGCATCATCTACTCCACTGAGGGCCCAAACAGAACAGAAAGGCCAAAAAAGAATACAGTCCTACTCTCTTCTTGAGCTGGGAGATCTAGTTCTTCCTGCCCTCAAACATTGGAGATCCTGGTTCTCGGCTCTTGAGAGTCTGTCAGGACTTCAGACTGACTGTATTATTCCACTGACTTCCCTGGTTCTCCAGCTTGTACACAGTACACTGGGGCACTTCTTGGCCTCTGTAACTACATGAGCCCATTCCTACAGTAAATCTCCTCTTACATCTATCTGTGTATATCCTATTGGTTCTGTTTCTCCAGAGAACTCTGATATAAGAGGAGTATCTGTGTTAAAAGAGACTTAGAAGAATTTAGAAAATCAGACAAGACTAAACTACAGCGTTTAGTGATGGATATTGAAGTAAAACTATGAAGAAAAGTACGGATGCAATTCTAAAAAGTCATTACTGTTTATGCTTCTACATGTTGGGGGGCATTAGTTAGGAGGGGGCAAGGTTTCTGGTGTGCCTTGAAAATGTTTATGTCTTGACTTCGAAAATAGTAATAATGGTGTTTGCCTTAATTAGTAATAAGGGCATTCATTAACTATAGGTTTGTTTACATAAATATTTTCAGTACATGTGTTACCTATGAAACAAAAGAAATAATTCTGAAAAAAAATGAAAGCTCTGGAGTCAGACTACCTGGTTTAGGACAAAACACTGACATGTCCTATTTATGAGGCCTAAGTCAAAAATTGGCCTCAGTGTTCTCATTTGTAAAATGTGGACATTGATGATCCAAATGGTACCCATTGAACAGGGTAATCATGAAGATGAGTAACTATAAAGATTCTAGGACAACACATGGCAGAAAGAAAATGCTATGTAGGTGTTCGCTGTTATTATAGGAAATGAATCTGTCCAGGAAGCAAGCAGGAGCAGCAAACTAAGGGATTAGGAGGAAATGATGAAAAGTGCTGCAAATGGATGAAGGTCTCGGCAATGTTCTGCACCACAAGTTCTCTCTTATTAAATTTTCAACTTGAATTATACATCCCAGAAAGTGCTGTTTGCTGTACAGAAAAGAAAATCTATAATTTTACAATGAAAATCAATGGAAAAACGGAATTCACTTGATTATCATTTTGCATTCAAAATCACTGGAACTCTTCCATTTTATTAACCAACGCAAACTGAAGTGGCAGCTCTCTGTTAAAAAGGAGGTTGCCAAATTAAACGTCTTAGTCTGATTGAACCCCTCATAAGTGCAAATTAAAATGTTAGCGAT
Source organism: Crocuta crocuta (assembly GCF_008692635.1). Lineage (NCBI taxonomy): Eukaryota > Metazoa > Chordata > Mammalia > Carnivora > Hyaenidae > Crocuta > Crocuta crocuta. The sequence goes on from NW_027529794.1 coordinate 938,757, forward strand.
TTTTTGTTTGAATCCTTAAACTTGGATTAAGCTTTGAACGGATTAAAAACTCCATTCATGTAAAGCAAGTCTTTAAAAAAAAAAAGTCACATTTTGGG
>NW_027529794.1:938934-942240 GCF_008692635.1 Crocuta crocuta
CATTTTGGGCATTTTAGATTTTTTTATGAAAAGAAGGCAAAGCTTTCTTAATCCTATTAATTCATTGATTTGTTTTCTTTAGCTTTAATTAATTGTGTTTTTTGACCTTTGGATTGGGTTATCATTATAAACTTTTAATTTTAGCAATTGAAAGCTTGTTTTTTGAGGGCATTTCAGACCTCACTATTTTCTATGGAAAATATGTTAATGAATTGCATTTTAGAATGTTGATTAATCCTAATAAGAACACTTTAAATTACCACATCACAATGAATAGAATAAAAGCCAATGTCCACGCAGGTGACTCAAATGTCTTGAAAATCCTTTGACTCACATTAAAAAAGTAATCTTCCATTCTCATGCAATTAGGAAAATTAGTTTATAATAATGTACTTTGGAGAATTCAATTTTAAAAATATCCCCACGGTATTTTCTTATTCTATCTCTAATGATTTTCTACAGTTTTGGCATATCCACTCTAGTTTAGAAAATTATTTAAGAAATTGACTTTATCAGGTAATAACTATTTGTAGAATTGAATTGCACTTTTGCATTGTCACTGACCAAAACTGACTACAGTCTTTTCAATCTGTTAAAAATGGATGATGTGACCTATTTGCTAGGGGCCTAAAGAAAGTAATTAAAACAAAACATAACATGGGAACTTCATTATGACACTAGTTTACTTACACTGAAATGAGGTGAATGTCAAATGTGTTCTAGACCCTGGGACCTGACTTGTTCCAAATTTCATGTCATGGGGACAGACTCTCAGCACTTCTAGTAGGCCATCTACACAGGCGATGGTATTGACCATTTCAAACCTACACTTATATACACACTCTAGAAACTAAAAAAATAAGTTATCATAAATCATCAATACTATTTCCCATTATCAATGTAGTAGGGCACACCTGTGCTACTTCAATGTGGTTTACAGACCAGGAGCACTGACACCATCTTTGAGCATATGAGAAATGCAGACTGACGAAGACTGCTGTAATGTTCCCCTCAACTTGATTAAACTTTAGAGTCCTGACCTCCTGCTCCTTAGGGCATTTACTTCAGAAAACTTGTAAATTCTTTCTCTCTGCCCCATTTGAGATGTAAATCTTCTAAAACCCAGGAATGTCTTTTTACAAGGACCTGGAAGCCAAAATATAATCATCAAAACACATAGGTCCGCTCTCTACTAGTCTCTGTGGGAGGGTAGAGGCTTAACTTTGATAAGGGACAAAGGGCCTAATCACATTAGCTGACTTCTCTCCCCCAATGTCCTCCAGTACTTCTCCATGAGTTCACCAGGGCGTTTAAAAATCCTCCCACCTTTTGTTTCAGTCAAGTTGAGTTCAATCTCTCTCCCCTGTTGCAATAGTTTTGAATAAAGTCTTTGACTATTTAACTGGTTCTGGTGCATTTTTTTCTAAGACTCTCAGCACCACCACCCTCCACCCCTGCCCCCTACCATCCAAATCTTCATGTTAACAAGACTGCGAGGTATTTCCAATCTCCAGTAATGGCTGAAAAGTTCTCTAAGCCTTTACAGTGATTACTCCCTTCTGGAACTTAATAGGGGCACAAATACAAATAAAACCAATATGGACATATCAAGCAAACACCAGCTAGTTTAACAACATAACAGTAAAAGTCATTTATATTTCAAGTACCTGATTATTTTGTTCTATCTTTAATGAAGGTTCTTTTTTAGTATACTCTGAAATAGTTTGGGCTCTATTTCTTTTTTCTTTCTTTTTTAAAATAAAGTGTTATTATTATGACTTCAATGTTTTAATGTTTTTATTTATTTTTGAGGGAGACAGAGCATGAGGGAGGGAGGGGCAGAGAGAGAGGGAGACACAGAATCTGAAGCAGGCTTCCAGGTTCTGAGCTAGCTGTCAGCACAGAGCCTAATGCGGGACTCGAACCCACGAACAGTGAGATCATGACCTGAGCTAAAGTCGACACTTAACTAACTGAGGCACCCAGGCACCCCGTCTGGGCTCTATTTCTGTTACTTGTTTTCAATTTTAAAAATAAGTGAGTGCTTTAAAGAAAATATGTAAGGACCAACCCGTCACACTATTAAGGAAGAACACAACACCGAGGGTGCACAACCCTGTATCTACCAGACGCTACGTGGTCAAATGTGTGTACTAATGTTTTCTTTACTCATTGAACACATATTGACTGAGTACCACTTAGACACCACGCACTAGTCTAGAGGTTTGGGATCAGAGAACAAAACAGTTATAACATCCTGCCTTCACTGATCTTACAATCCTTAATCTTCCCAAGAATCTGCTGAAGCAGGTAGAGTATCACAATTTTACCAGAGAATGCTAAGGCTCATAAAATTGGGGCATACATAAGATTTGCATTAAGGCTTATGGCCTATAATGAGTGCTAGTTTAATGTGTGTGTTTGGATGGCACATTTTTTCATATACTCTGAACAGTGGCAAAACTGAAGCCTTGCAGGTGAATTCTCTATTGGAAATATGTCTTGTTCTGGGTGAAAATGGTAAATGACAGAACTATACTAAAATGGTAAAAGACTATTTAAAGCAACAGTATTGCTTTGCGTGTGCTTGTACTTAGATTTGTTTGAATACATATACATGTGCAGCTTTTATAATGTATATTTTATAGCTCAGAGAAAGAAGTATGGTACATGTACATGTATTTGCGTGTATGAATGTATATTATTCTTTTGGCATAATGACCATAACATATGTAATATATAATCTCTTGCTAAAGGAATTTTGAGTTTTCAAGATAAATGTTCCTCCTACATGCTTTCAGCCATGTCTTATTTATGAGGCCTTCACAAGATAGATAAAAATGCACTGTCAGGATGATTCATTCTCCTGGGCATTAGTAGTCTGAGTCAAGTAGGTTTTGCCTTTATTTCATTTATCTTTGGAAGATCTGTTTGGCTACTTTAATCATAAAACTACAGTCAGCCAACTTAATTTGTGTTAACTATGTCACTGCATGACAATTATGCAAGATAAAACTCTGGTAAAATTGGATAAATTTGCTACCTTATTTTTTACAAATGAAATTTATGACTTTTATGTTCATCCATGTCAGTGATTCTCAACTCAAGTTGAACAGTACAATTAGACATGGACCCTGTTTAAAAAGTGATACTAGATGGGTGATGGGTATTATTAAGGAGGGCGCTTGTGATTAGCACTGGGTGTTCTAAGTAAGTGATGGATGAATCACTGAATTCTACTTCTGGAACCAATATTGCACTGTATAGTAACTAACTAAAATTTTTAATTAATTAATACATCAAATG
>NW_027529794.1:942249-945259 GCF_008692635.1 Crocuta crocuta
AACTGGTGCAGGATACCTGGCAGTGGGGCCTAATGTGGGTTTATTTTCAAAGCTCTCTAAGTTGGGGCACCTGACTGGGTCAATCAGAAGAATGTACGACTCTTGATTTCAGGGCTGTGAGTTCGAGCCTCACATTGAGTGGGTGTAGAATTACTTAAATAAATAAAACCTGAAAAATTAAAATAAAAACAGAGCAAGCTCCCTCAGTGACTATGGGTGCCCAGGGCTGAGAAACCCTGCATTAAATGCTGCATTTTAACCTTTATTTTTCCTACATAGGATTTTAACTCATGAGTTTTTTTAAAACAAGAACCTCAGAACATCCAAGTATCAGTTATATCATGTTAGATTCTTTTCTCTCTGTCAATATTTGCACAGCTGTTTAATGCTCAGAATGAGCTACCACATATTTTCACCACAATTAAACTGTGATCTGACATTTACAATTTGCACATAGTGACAATCAGTTCCCAGACTCCATTGTGTGACCAATTTGAATCACACCTACCATTCTTTAGAGGATAAATTAAAGATAAGAGTCTCCAAAAATTAATGAACATATTGTGCAATTTTTAAAGCTATTTGTATGGGCTGGACATGTAAATATCTTTCACCTCAGGCAGGTTTTTAATCGCAGAGAATTACGTCAAAGTCCAATGACTACATGAATAGCAAAATATATCAAAAGACAAAAAATAAAATAACTCTCTTGAAGATCCAATAGTGTTTAAGTTTCAACCATGTGGGCAGTTGCAGGTTAAGTTTTCAAACGTATCTTTTAATTAAGTCAGTTGTCAAATTACACAGGACTAGAGCCATCATCAAATTTACTATAGTCTCTTTTAAAAATATGTTGTTTGAAAGTTCCTTCACACACAATTAAAGCAGAAAAAGAAACCACCAAGAATCAAAATAATCCTTCCTAAATTTTAATGTTCCACAGAACTTCCTGAATTCTCCTTTTATGCTGCAATGGTTGAACTGAACAAAGTTGAGTTTTTAATAAAATGAGGGCCCCTTTCTTACAACCAATTTAATAATTTGATCTCTAGGACCCTAGTGGCGGATGAGAAAAAGCAATTTACCATATTAAGAAAAATGCTCTGATTCAAATTTTCAAGCTAAAACAAGGCCAAACCATAAAGGATTAAAGAAAGGAAACAACTCTTCACAGTAACTGTATCTTACCAATGAATGACTGACAGGCAATCTCATCTCCCTATCATCTCCATCATTATTGTCAATTTTCACTTCTCCCACAGGCCTCCTACACTATCACTTTTCCTCTTATTTTCTAAAGATTACTTTGCTTCCAACTTCACTAAGTTAATGGTGGCCTTCAGGCTAGACTGCTCCCACCTTTGACCACCCATGCCGATAGGTAACAGCAAGTAGTGGTATGCTGCTGAACCAAAGTATTTTTCTGGAAGAGTAGGAGGAAGTAAGGCATGGAGAGATCGGCTGAGGCCAGATCACAAAAGGTCTCAAGATAAGATAATAAATTTGAATGTCATTTTGAAGAGATGACAAGCTACTGAAACTTCATATGTAGGCTCTGATCAGATTTCACGTTGTAGAAAGACCACCCGGGCAGCCAGGTTGAGGACAGATTTGGAGGAAGGTCAAAATGAAAGTGGGAAGATCATTTAAGAGGCAACAGTGCAGTTAAGAAGGGACACAATTCAAAATGCAATTTCAATGAGACCTCTAACTGGTCTACCAATCAATCAAAGGTGCTGAGGACAATCCTAGGACCCTGAGATGACTTTTAGTATAACTGTTATCACGCTCTACTATAATAATATCTTCTTCCGCTTCTTTCTATTAGTAATTCTCTCCCTTACCAAATCACAATCTAAGTGCCAGACTCTTGTCTTTTCTATTTTTATCTCCAGGGCCTAGCAGAGGACCTGGCGCATTATAGGTGTTTGAAAATATTTGGAGAATATTCATACGATCTATGAGTAAATAAAAAAAAAACAGTGATTTAAATAATGTTTACTTGCATAGGCAAATAAATGCTTTATCTAGATCTTGGATCTCTCCATAGTTAGTTGGGAGACTTTGCCAATTTCACCATTTCCCAGCTTTCTCATCTATTAGTCAAGGGATATGGGCTAAATCATTTCTAATATATGTTCTGACTCTGATATGCTTTAGGACTTAGTTTCCACTGAAAATGTATCATGCAACAGGCAATTATAAATTGTCACAGGCTGACTTAAAGACTGCATTTCATATAATCAACTGTCACCCACATCCATTTTAATAGGTTCAAAATGATTTCATGTCTACTCAGAAATATTAGAAGTATGTGAGGTGACATACAGACGGAATGTCAAATCAATATTTCTCCCATATGAAATCTCAGATCGCTAAAATATGTACTTTTGTCACTAAATGATTTATTTTTAAGTGACTAAAGTGCAGGAATGTTAAAATTTTATAGTTTGTTACCATTAGCATGACTACTAATGCTAAATCATATTTTTTCCTTAACATTTTTCAATATTCTTTGCCTTGTTTTACAACAACCCTGTTTCTAAGTTTAAAAAGTGAATACAGAGTTGTATGTAATTGCTTTATTTTAATAATGAATTTTTTTTTGGTCTCAACTATTTTTATAAAGAGCTTCACTTTATCATTAGGTAGTAGTCAACATCTTAGCTTTATGTTTCTGGGTTTTTAATACTTAAGACCACAAACACGCTGCATGTAGCAGCAGCACTTCATTGCTTAAATCCTGGTGCATAGTAACATCCAAATAATGCTTAGAGTGTATCTCAACAAGATTTAATAGAAAGAAGGGTTTTATTTTGTCATGCTTGGATATGCCTTACCTAGGAGATGTGAGAAATCACTATTTTCTTTAAATATCTTAAGCTCCCATGTTTTTCCAAAGACTAGTGAAATAAGCTAGCATAATCATTTATAAATGATAATTAAGACAGTGCACTGTTTAAGGCAAACAATACAAAATAAAAATTATAGCCAGATGTATCCAGGTTGA